>NC_060274.1:19653752-19943590 GCF_021613505.1 Equus quagga | reverse complement strand
CTTGGCAAGCCATGCTGTGGTAGGCGTCCCACATATAAAGTAGAGGAAGATGGGCATGGATGTTAGCTCAGGGCCAGTCTTCCTCAGCAAAAGTAGGAGGATTGGCAGCAGATGGTAGCTCAGGGCTAATCTTCAATAAAATAAAATAAAATAAAATAAAATGCTCAAGATAACCTGACTAAAACAATGAAATTTGGAAAGGTTGTACAATGATATAAAACTATTATCTATGGGTAAAATTTTTAATGTAACCTTTGTGTATTACTTTTACTTTTAATTTAAACTTTCTGTGTTATTTCTACTTTCCTTTCAGTTTACAAAGCAATCTTATACCTATTACTTTAATTAATCCTGATAGCAACCCTAAATTAGGTATTATTAATACTCTAGACAAAAGATAGAGATGCAAGTCATTTCATTTACCCAAAGTATGAAGCTAGAAGTTGGCACAACCAGAGCTCCAATATGAATCCTTCAGATCGGAATCCTATGCTCTTTCCGGTGACCATGTCGCTGTTAACAGATATTTTTATTTTTAGAAAATTGAGCAAATGCTCCGAATCTTAGGTTAAGAGTCAGAGAGGCAAGAATAGAAAATCATCCACCTGGGATGAAGTGTCCTAGAGAGTGCAATTAACTTGGTCCCAAAATGCTTTACAGATCTGGGACATTTTTGATTAAGTAGGTGAAGGTTGGTAAAATTTGCCAACTTCTTCCATTCTGATTTCGCTCACTTCTTTGTACTTTCAATGTGGTTTCATAGAATTAAGAAGAAATGGAACATCAGATAAAAGGTTGACAGTCCATGGCTTTTGAGATATCTTTTATCCTACTACGTAGGGTATTGGGAAAAAGCATGTAGATTTAAAAAGTTCAGGGAAAATGGGTTGAGGCAGCTTCTACAAAGCAGAATGATGCTTTGGGATGCAAAGGTGTATTTTATTCGTGGAAGGAAGATGTTAAGAATGGAATTATCATTGACATATGAGTATCAATTCATCAGGATTTTGTTCATTTACATTATAAATACAGTTGATATTATTAATTTGGATCTATAATTCACTTAAGCCTGGGTTGCTGATGAGTAGTGGACACTTTACTCTCAAACGTTTTTAAGAATGTCAGGAGATGTGGGGCACGAGTGCAGGGAGGGTAGGGGTTGAAATAAACATTTCAGCTTTATGGGTCTTAAGCTTGAGAAGTGTTGAGCTTAAGAAATGTAGTGATATAATAATGTTTTAAATAGAAAGGAATCCTGAGGAGTGCAGCATTGCCATTTTATGCAATGTGGTTATGTGCAAAGAACAAACATGCTGTATTTTCTGACGGTATTGTTATTTTGAGATGAAAGATTAGAGTAGATTATAAACTATTACATTTTCAGCTGCAGTATCATAGAAGTTCTCTTGGGTTTTCTACATTCAGAATTTTTGGGTGACTCAGAGCATATTGAGTTGGAATGTTTGGAGAAGAAATCAACAAGAAGGAGCTTAGAATTAGAAGCAAGGCCTAAAGAGCCAAAAGGGAGAAAAGCAAGCCACAGAAGCTTTGTAACTTGTCCAAAATTTCACAGCTTCTAAATCTATGTTCTTGAACTCTATATCCTCAGAGCTCTATGAAGTCTATGAAATAGGGGGAATAATAACCCTAATCCATAATGTTACTTGGGGGCCTGGAATTGGCCACCCCAAGATATGTCTCTTTGGCATAATGACTATTTGAGGCTGGTTACTTTGCAGACAGGAAAGCAACTGAAAAGTAGAATTTACTTACCCTTTGTAAGAGACATTTACATTAGAAAGGAAATCTCCATCTGTAAAGATAGCTCCCTTTCTACCAGGAAGAAGAAACTCTTAATCAATGGGGAAGGCAAGGACTTAAATCTGCATTTGTTTATTGTGCTTGTCTGGTAACCTGTAACTGACTCCCCCCACCCCCAACATCCTCCTTTGTCATTAGCTGGATATGATATTTAAGGTGGGGGCTTCAGCCATTTTGGCGAGTTGCTCAGCTTGCCTGACCTTTCCCATGTATACGTGTTATAAAGCTTTGTTTAATTTTCTCCTGTTATTCTGTCTCATGTGAATTTAATTCATTCTCTGGCCAGACGAACCCAGAGAGGGTAGAGGAAATGTCTTCCTCCCCTACATTACTATAGTAATAAACTAGAAAATAAATGTTAAGTGCTTAACACAGTATGAAGCAGACACAGTGCAAGATACTATAAGATTATAATGATGATAATAATAATAGTAATTCTACATCCCATGCTTTCTTTACCATACCACACTATGGTAGCACAAGATGATTCAGTGGTGGGACTAGAGTTGGCAGAAAAGCTATTGTTGCTTTGTTCCTTCAATCCTAGGAAGTGGCTAGTTTATGGGTAGGCATGTCAGGGACAGGGGTGGGAGGTGAGGTGGGAGGAGGAGGGAGGACCATAGAGAGAACAAGACCCACAAACCTGCCCATGGCACTGTCACAGAAGTTAACATCATCTTACCAGACATCCTGAGTTCACCTCCTACCTCATCACTAGGGAAAGTATTCACAAAAGGGCTTATTCACTTACAGTTCTTTATTGTGAATATGTCTACACAAATAAAAGAGACCCACTTCAGGGCAATGCAACAATCCATCAAATGCAGGGATTGCTTGCTCGGCATTGAGAACTATGCTTCTCCCTCCTGTGGTGTGCATGCAGGCGTGTGTGCGCTGAAGAATGGAGATTCATAGCAGGAATGGGAAAGAACCTTTTTAAACTTCACAATAGGTTAAGTACATGGGGTAAAATAGAGCGCCTGTTCCAATACCACCCCTCTGATGTGACTCTTTCAGAATAAACTCCTGAATATAAAGTAATTATAACCCACTCAAACCAAGCTTCTTCCTGCTTCCAGCTCCACTGACTCATTCAACTTCTATCAGTGTTACTTTCTATTTGAATTATATAGGGGAAAAAAACATTTTGTTTAACTTGCTATAGTATTTTTCAAAATCCAGGCATCACTAGAGCTCTTGGCAAGTAATGACTATTGCATTTGTCTTTGGTCCAGAGAGTTTTTGTCCCTGTTCTTGGCAGGAGTTGACAGTTCTGACATTTGGTCATTAGTATTTGGTGGCTTTGTGTCTCCAGTGAAATTTGAAGAAACAACCCAGTTTCTGATGATAGAAAAAAAACACAGTAAAGCAAACAAATTCATTTTTATCACTTGCTATAGCAGATGGGCAATTTTTATTTTAAGATAGAAGATACATTTTTTAGTAAATGAAATTTTTCTTGTATCTCTTAGATGGAAGCAGTTTGATATCACTTGATTAGGTTAGAATTATGATCAAATAAAATCAGTTTGGTTATTAGGAGACTTTTTCATTGTGAGACCCATTTAAAGCTTCAGTTTAATTGTTGACAGAGTATCAAGTGGCTTAGAACAGAATCCATTAAGATTTTTCTTAAAGCATCCACAAATTTTCATCAAACATTTCAAATTATATCTTTCAAAAATCCATGACTATAGTTACCTTTCTATGCGCTAATAACTCAGATAATAGACAATAAGCTATGAAAACAGTGTTTGTTTTTAAACTTTTCCTAATGTTAACTATACAGTTCTTTTTTTCCAGTTTCATTTTTGTATTTCACTGACTAGCCTGGTTCCCAAGAAATTCCCCAGTAACTCAGAGGGGAGTGTGTATATCAGTCAGGGCTCAACTAGAGAAACCCAATCATTAGGAAATATACATATTAAGAGATTCATTGCAAGGAATTGGCTAATGCGATTGTGGAGGATGGCTAGGCAAGTCCAGAATCCATAGGACAGACCATGAGAAACGGCAGTTTGGAGCTCTTGGGCACATTCTGTCCACAGGCAGAATTTGTTCTTCATCAGAAAAATCTCAGTTCAGTTTTAAGAGCTCTTAACTGATCAAATCAGGCTCACCAAATAATCTATGTTAATTCCCTTACTTGAAGTCAACTGATTATAGACATTCACATCCACAAAATACATTCACAGCAGTACCTAGATTTGGGGTTTGACTGACTACTGAGGAGTGTAGCCTAGCCAAGTTGACACATCAAAAGCTATCACACCGTGTCAACATGCAACAGATCCATTTGGATATCAAAGAATTACTATTCATCAACTGCTTGAATCAAAAAGAGCTTATCTGTACATTTCTAAAAAGATATAGTTTTGAAGATGCTTCAGCAGTGCCTTCTAATTTATGGTATAGCTCCAAATAAATAAATTAATACGTGACCTAGGTGGGTTTTTCATTTGGAGACAATCTCTGAATCACCTAATCCAGGCTTATTAGTGTTTCAGGCTTATAAATATCAGCAGAGAGCTCTGATTTGTGGGACGAGCCATGGGCTTATCATTTTCTTTGCCTTCCTCATCTTCTTTCCAGTTCTAATGAGAAAGCCATTTTTTCATTGAATTAATTTTTTGTTGCTATAGCAAAGGAGGAATTTTTTCCAAAAAATCACGTTGACTGCATCATGGTTAAGTTCCCAGGCTATCCACTCAAAGCCCAGTTCAAAGATCAAAAAATGTTCTCTTTAGGTATATACATCCTAGTTTGGTGATTTCTTCCTTATGGCAACTAACTTGAATTTACAGCTACCATATGGGGTATATATACTCCTAACTGATGTCTGCTCCTTCTTGTAATCATTAATTAACTTAATCTCCTATTGCTAATTGGAAAATTATTTGTCATTCTTTCTTTTAAGCAAACATTTACTGAATTGGCTAGACTTGATACCTGAAACTGTGGTATAAGACCGCAAAAGTGAAGGAAACAGCCTTACAGAGCTTAATTATGTATTCAATACAGGGTCATTGGTACTGTGCTGAGGGAAGTAAAAGATTCTATGGGAGAATGTATCAGGGAGACCAGGGGATTGCTTCTGAAACTCTTCCTGGAGGAACTAATATCTAAACAGATATTAGCCTGGTTTAGGGAACCTGAGAGTGAGGAAAAGAAAGAAGAGAGGAAATGCATGCATTAAGGCCAATAGTTGAGAGAGAACTGTGTGGGCTATGGGTTCTAAGAGAAGTTTTATCAGGTCAAAGTATAGAATTCAAATGAGAGCATTTGAATGCCCAGAGATGAGGCTGGGGAGGTAAGTAAAGGCTAGATATTGGAAGTCCTCATTGCATTGTTAATAAATTTCAACTTCACTTATGGGAAATCAAAAGCCGTCAGAAAGTTAGAAATAATAAAGCAAGGAGCATTTTAGGAAAATCTCTCTGGATATAAGTAATATGGGCAATAGATTGGAGAAGGGGACCATGTAAATTCAGCGAGGGCAGGAGTGTTTCTATTTAGGTCATGTTTGTGTGTATTCCAACTGAATAGCTCATTGCTTAGAATACAGTAGGCATTGATTAATTAATTAAGTCAATGAATATTTATTGATTAACTGCTATGTATAATATCCTTGCTATATGCAAAGGAGACTGGCATGATCTAAGCCATCATGTGTCTGATAGGGAAGGGAGAGAGATAACAAACAATACATTTATAAATAAAATAAGTTTATATTGTTCCAAGTGCCACTAAAGAAACCAAAGAATTGCTCTGATGGAGAACAGTGGGACATGCCTTCTTTAGGTAAGTTTCTCAGGGAAGCCCAGCTTAAGGAGATGGCAGCCTGGAGACATAAATTGTAAAATATGCATTTTAAAATAACTGTAAAAAGTAAGATCAAGTGGGGACTATTGCAATGATCCAGGGAAATTATAATGAATGTCTATGTCAGAGTAGTGAAAATGATCATGGAGAACAGTGGTGGATTTTGAGGACATTACTAATCTTCTGGGACCATGTGATTAACTAGATGTGGGACTGAAGAAGAGGGAGGAATTAAGAATATCAACAAGTGGGTGGTGGCACCATTTCCTGAGGTAAAGCTTCCAGGAGTAGAAATAGGAGAACCTTTGTGTTGGGGTGATGATAGATTCTGTTTCAGACACTTGGGTTTGAAGTGATTGTGATCCTAGTGGATACAGCCAGATGGAAGTGGGATGTACAGATCTGGAGCCCAGAGAGAGATATGGTTGGGCAGAAATAGGAAAGAAGCAAAGAGAGTAGTGTCACAATAGACATAGGGAGATGACAATTCAAGGAATAAGTGGTAAAGTGTCAGAGTTTATGACCCAGTCAAGTAAGGGTAAAGATTGGAAACTACTACAAGTTGCTGGATATGGATTTTAAGATAGTAACAGTTGAAATATTCTAAAGTTGGAGTTTGCCATATGGGTGCTTCTGAAAGATCATGGGGTGGTAGGGAGTTGAAGACTCTTATTTAGATAAGAAGTAGAGAAATGGATTGGGAGCAAAGATATGGGTAAGGGAGTGTGCCATCTTGATGCAGTGGAGGAATTCATGTTCTAAAAGTAACTGAGGAGAGGAAAAAAAGATAGGAGATCGTGATAATAAAGTGGAGCATCTAAGTGTATGTTTTCAGTGAATAACTTTGAGGTGATCATAAAGGCTAGAGTGTGGTTGTAGGAGTTCTTTTTGCTGGGGAACATGAGAGTCTGCCCAGAAACAGCTATGGTGTGATGGGCTGCAATTCTGAGAGATCCTAGAGTTTAAAAGAAAAAGCTGGCCTCCCTCTGGATTGATTGTGGAGGCTCCCAGAAAATATCCATGAAGGCTCCCAGTGGTCAGATCACGGCTGATGTACACAGGCAGGCAGGGGACTCTGGCTGAACCTTGGCTAACATCCAGATGTACAGGCTGTCCGCTCACATTGCATCCATGGTGTTATGTCCTCTGTCACTGTCCTCAGAGAACTCTCGGTCAAGTAGGGGAGTGGAGGATGACTAGTGAAAATTAATTGTGATGCAGTGTATGAATAATTTAACAGAGTCGTATCCAAAGTGCTATGAGAGAATAAAGGAATACCTACTTCTGGATATATAGAGGAAGTCTTCAGAGAGGGTGGAATTAGATCTGGCTTTTGAAGAACAGGCAGGACTTCACCAGGGAGAGAAGTGAGTGGGGTTCAGGGAGGAATTGCCAGTCTGAGGGAAAAGTGTGAGAAAAGACAGGAGAGAGGCAACAAAGAGCATGGCATTCATGGCGAATGGTGACAGGACTGGATGAGCTTTAGCACAGTTTGTAGAAGACAGAAGAGCTGTGACTGGGAACACATCGTGACGGCAGCTTGCACTCTGCCTTGCTCTGAAAGGATCTTCTGCCTCTGCTAATCCAGAGTTCCACTTGATAATGCATTTGGTTGGACTAAAATAGTTCTATTTTATGATAGTACCCTGATTTGACTTTTCCATGGTCTGACTGTGCTGCTCAAAGTTTGTTATTCCATAGTTGATATTGTTTTCTGTAATGTTCACTCGAACCACCATTTCTGCCTTTATCTAGTTGTCTGCTTTTCCAGAAGGCCAACGTCATAAGATCATGACCATTTATAATTTCAATTTAGTTATAAGAGGATAAAGGCATCTCCAAGTCTTGTCTTTTGGTGTCCTCCTTTAATGAGAGCTAGTCGTTGGACAATAAAGCAAGAATTTATTTATTTTTTCATCTATGTCAGGATTTCTCTTCTTACATCTTCTCCGTCTGGCCCCGTCTCTCTTTTCTTAAGGAAGATAGGATATTTCCTATCCTCTTTCTCTATTCTTTTTCTCCATCGTACTTCCTATTATACAAATCTATAACTATCTTCCCCCTCCTAAATTTGTCCTTCAAATAAGCAACAGATATATGTGAATGATGTTGTAGAATTCTCCTAATTTTGTGCCCTTACTCTGAGACATTATCAGGATGTTCTGCCTGTAAGCAGTGACCTTTTCAAAATAAAGAACAGTGGCTATTAACGATATTATTAAAATGTGTTTTTCCATTTTAAAAAATTCACAGGAAAATCAGTAAATCTTCTTGTCCTCATGGTGATGTATATTATGGAAAAGTTATTCTAATACTGTTCTGTATATTTGACCCCAGTATGTATCACATACGTTCATATGAAAAATGTACTAATGTCATTGTGCCTTAAAATTGTTTTCTCTTTTTAGGTAAACATAACTACCTCTAGAGCCTAAAAATCACAAATATACCTATCGCTGTTAAGTATTTTAATGTCTTTTTATTTCTTTTTTAATAAGCTTATATATAGTTGTTTATGAATCTGGCATGGCAGAAAAGCATAGTAGGCTGCTACTTTGAGAACAGTATCAAACATTCCTGTCTGAAAAATGCCACTTAAAATCATCTGGCCTACATCTTCTTTTGAATGGTGAAAGCTTTTGTTCTCATGTCAACAGCTTGATCTGAAGTTCAGTCTCCTCTGGCCTCCAGTGAAAAGATATTCTTCAGCTGGCTAGCTCTCTTAGAGAAGTTTATTAAAGCTGGCTAGACAATTTAACAGCGTAACAGAAACAGAAACTAATGGAACTGTGGCTTGAAGGTGCAGCATTTAGCATGGAAGAGATGTGTTCCTTTCAGCTGTAAAACATTTCACAGCAGAGTTACCATACTCTCATGAGCTGCCTCACACACTTTAGTGAAGTTATCACTCAATAAATTGTTGAGAACATTCTATTGGCAGTGGAATCTTAAGAAACCTTTCCCGACTAAGTACCACCTGCTGGAGGCCACCTGTTTTTTGAGCAACATGGTACCCAAATAGACAACTTAGTTTTAGTTTCCAAAGCGTTTTCCCAACTCCTATGGCGTTGTAAAGCTAGAGAAGATTTGGTGCTGGCAAGGTCTAAATATTCTGATCAACAACGATTTATTGAGGAGCTGTTATTATATGTCAGGTACTGTGCCAGGCGCTGGTTACAAAAAATGAATAAGACTGGGGAGTCTATTCTTCATTTGGGAAGCCAAGTACATGTAATTATCTATGATATGGGTTCTTATATTTAAAGAGTGCAAATGAACTGCTGGCTAGAGAAATAAGGGAGGAGAAAGCAAAATAATGAAAATGTCTCATTCATTGTGACACCTGGAATACCTACTAGAATAAATTAACCTTTGTGTGTGTTCTTGTTGAAAATCTCTACAGTGTAGTAGCTTATTCACTGCCAAATTTTTTTACCCAGAGAGCAGCAGTTTGGGTCGGTACATTGACTTCATTAATCAAGATTTCTTTGGAGCATTCTGTTCAGAATCTTAGTCTTAAAGACTTTGATGAATTAGGATGATTCTTCTTTGACAATTATTTGAATTCAAAATGAGTTGGATGTTCCCTGATTTAAGAGCCAATATGATATGAGGTTTTTTTTTTTTTTTCAGGGTTGTAGTTAAACTCATAACCCTTCCAAATAAAATTGAAGAATTCCAACAGTGATTTGTTGATTAGTTAATATTTGCATTTCATTTGTGTCACAACACCAGTGAAACTCAGGTAATCCAATTTTCAGACTTCAGAAACATCTTGGTATTGTGACACAATGCTTCATAAACATGACATAGTGCATCCTTCTCAACTGATCACATTGTTCTCCTTACAGATAAAATCATGATTCACAAGCATGAGCACAGGTGGAATAGAGCTCCCAACTACTAATATTTTAAGACATTCATTTGAGCAACTAGATAATGACATGACCTGTCATGAAAGGTCATTGATACTTATTGTACTCTCATAGCATTTAGGGTAAGAGACAGATCATGCCAGCAACAGAGTCATTCATTTATTCAATCAGGAGAGGAAGGTAAGTACCTGTGGTGGGCCAAGCACTGTAGTAGAGCATAGAAATGTAACATTAATGACATAGTGCTTCTACCTTTAGGAGCCCACAATCTATGTGAAGAGGTAGACACATTCCCGATAACTACACTACAAAATGGAAGTGCTAATAAATGCAAGTAAAATGTATGTTGGGAGCATCAAGAATAGAGGAATATTTGCAAGGTGAAGTCTTCACAGAGAAGGTGACTTTACAGCTGAATCTTGAAGGAAGAATAGATTTTATAAGGCAGATAAGCTGTATTGTAATAGTAGCAAAATTCATTTATCATATACATTTTGCCAAGTATTTTGCTATACATATCTTATTTCTTTGCAATATGTATGTTATTTATCCTCACAAGAACCCAGGGAGTTGGCACCATTATCATCTCCATCTTAGAGACGGAAAAATGACCAGGCTTAGAAAGTTTAGTAATTTGTCAAGGTCCCTAGCCAGGGTGTAGCGAGGGGTCACTTTACGACCTAAGCCCTTACTGTTTCTTACTGTGGTGGTGAGATACTGAATAGACACACTGGTCATGGAAAACTTAGCATCATCTTCTGGCCCAAGTGGCTGGAGTTTACTCCACAGTTTTTGAGTCTTGGTTAGATTGTAATATCTTGAGAATAAAGTCCAGTCCATACATTTCTTTCCTATTCTTTGCAGTCTCTTGGAGGGACTTCCTAGGAATTATAGACACAAAGTCTTAAGTGTGTATGAAAATATTTTTGAAGCCAAAAGTCATTTGCAAATGCAAAATCATACTTTGAACATGATTGGAATAAAGATGATCTCTGAAGGCAGTGCCCTGTCATTGATCCATGAGTACAGAGTCTTAACTAAGGAAACTTTGAGAAATCATAAATGATGTATAAATCAGGGATGTGCTTGCAAGATTCTGACAAAGTCAGTTAGTATCAGGAGAACAGATATAAATAAATTAGTTCCTTGCTAAATTAAACATAAGTAAATCAGAAGAATGAACCTGAAAGGATCCAGATACTGTTTTAATTATACAGATAGTAGAACATTGTGCTATAAAATATGTATACAGGTACTGTAATATGTCGGCATCTCTGGACACATTCACAATTGCAGATGTAACATCTTACCTTTTGTTAGGACATTGTGTATCAATTTCTGGAGGCTCACTAGGTAAATTTCGTATTTAAATACAAGTGAAACTGAGAAAAAGAGACATACTTCCTATCGTAAGTGTGTCTTGTAAGTTATATCTTTCTAGACATCATATTGTAAGGACAACATCATGGATGCATTCAAAGTTAAATCTGTTCCTTTATTTCTTTAGTGGAAAGATTTGGAGCCACCTACCCACGGTTTGACTGACTTCATCTTCGAAGAGCCAAATTATACCATGTTTTAGAAATCATTTTGTGACTTCTTTTTCTCTAGCTCCCTTGATTGCTCAAGCCTTGGTTATTTTTAAAAGCTTTAAATTTTCTTTGCACTCATTTCTCGTTTAGAGTTTAAAATGATATGATCAAATACATCTGCCTTAAGAAACAGCATTCAAATCAAAATCTGAGTGGATGGGTTTGAAGCAAATTTTTTTTTAAAGTCGAAAGCATTTTATTAGCTAAAGTCTCTGCCTGTGGGAATATTTTAAATGTGTGAGGATAAAGAGAATACATTATCTTCATAGCAGCTGGTGTGAGAAAGTCTTTGTAGAAAGAAACCCAGCTTGTTGAGAAGAGGCTTTGATAAAGCCACCAGGGGGTGGGGACGAGACTTTGGAGTCTAAGGTAGGACTTATGCTCAGGTTTCATGCAAAGAAGAGAGCAACTCTGAAAAATGAAGAATGAGTGAAACAGGAGGTAGAAGGGTCAGTTTGTGGGGCAGCCTGGAGCTATGGTTTTCAAACTATAGATCACTTCTCATTAGTGGGTCATAGACTCAATTAATGGCTGGTGACTAGTCATAAAAAAATGAACAGAAGAGAGTACTATAGAAAATAAGCAGTGCATAACATGTAGTTAGGATTAAGTATTGCTTTTAGGAAATATTAGCACGTCACACATAGTAAAGATTAAGTGTTGTTTTGTAAAATGTTTGTTTAATTTTATGTGTGTGCATAGTAGACAAATATATTTCTTATAAAATCTTGGTAAAAATAAATTATGAACAATAATCTACAGATAAGAGGAATTTGAATTAATGGTGTGGAGGAGTTTTCTTTGGGGAAGAATAAAACCAAGAGTTTGCAAATCCTCTCCATTTCTCTTGCAAAACTTCAGTAAATTCTATTTTGTTTATAAATACTTTCATGCAAATGAAGTTTGTTGTGGTTGTTTTGTGTGTGTGGGTATATGTGTGTGTGTGTACAAGCACCTGCACACACATGCAGGAGTGTGTAGATAGGGTATGATGAACAGGGAAGGTTTCAAGAAAATTGGAAAAAGCCGTTTAAGACCATCCTATATATATCCTAAATATGTATCCTATATATATATAGGTATATAATCCTAAGTATATATCCATTTTTAACTGTCTTACATATATCCATATATAATGGCTACTACATTTAAATTTTTGGATGCATTTAATTTTTTTTTAGTTTAAATAAATTGAATAAAAATTAAAAAAATAATATCATCTTGTGGTCAGGAGCTAATAAAATTCACATAGGTATATCAGGATGGGAAAGCAACATAGACACACATAGTTATTTCATCAAATCATTCAATTTGATTTTGAATTCCCTCACCTGAAATGAGATGTGTAATTAACTGAATGTGTAATATCAAGTCCAATGCCCCAAATCACTTTATTTTAAATGAATTTTTCACATTGCTGAATTTTAATGTTCTATCAGAAAGACTGTCAGAATTGTGCTATTTTTAATATTTTTTCACTAAAACTTTACTCTGAAAACTCTTTACCTGTGTTAGTGTATATGACTTCCTCTGCACATATGCCCCCAAATTTTTTGTTAAAGTTTAGCATTATGTTTCTTCTGTTTTCTACAATTCGTAGCATATAGATTAAACTATTTTAGAAGCCATTCAGAAACTGTTGAACATTCTTTTTAGTATCTTCATTAAAACAAATATTTTTTCCTGTTTTCCTTCCTCTCCACATCCCTCTCTTCTATATTTTCTTTCTCTCTGTAGACGCATAGAGTTTCTCCCAGGTGGCAGATGCTGGGAATAGCGGTGAATAAGGCAGACACTATCCCTGTCCTCATAAAGTTCAGTAAAGGGGAAGGACAAAGTTTAAGAGTGCACGTAGGAGGGACCTTTAGCCTAGACTTGGGGTGTTGGAGAAGAACTCTGGATCAGATGAACCTAAGATGCCATCTGAAGTATGAGAAACATATGACCAAGCAAGTCAGAGCTGAGATAAGGTGCGGAGAGTCACAGGCAAAAAGAATACCATGTGCACAGGGTAGGAGGCAAGGTGAACATGGGAGAGAAAGGGGAGAGGTGGCTCTAGAGAGGTAGGGAGGGGCTCCACCTCGTCATGAAAGCTGCTGAAACCAGGTAAGAGTCTGAATTGTGTCATAGAAGCAATGGGGAGTTGCTGATGGCATTTCAGCAGGTTCCACTTGATTTCTATTTGAGGAGGAATATATTTGTGAAAACAGCCCAAAGCCACTCAAAATCTAGTGTAGACTCTGGACCAGAGTCAACAAACTTTTTCTGTAAAGGACCAGATATTAAGTATTTTAGACTTTGTGGGCCAAATGGTCTCTTTTACAACAATTCATCTCTGTTGTAGTGTGAATGCAGTCATAGACAATATGTAAATGAATGGGTTGATTGTGTTCCAATGAAATTTTAAGGACATTGAAATTTGATTTCATATAATTTTATGCATTGCGTTTTTTCCTATTTTTCTTCAACTATTTAAAAATGATTCTTAACTTGTAGGCCATAGAACAGCAGGTTCTGGGCTGAATTTGGCCCTCAGGCTCCAGTGTGTTGACCCTGCTTTGGAATAAGGCAGGTATATAAACTAAGGAGTAACATTTGGGTAGTGCATGAGGATATTTATCAAGTAAAGGATGGGGTTAATTTCTCCTTCTAACTAATTCCAATGGCAGAGTGCAAAGATAATTTAAACATTATATATAATTAAAAAGTCTCTTAAGTTGATGCCTTTGAGAGGCAATGCATTTTTATATTTATATGTTCTGATATGTTTAAGAGGAGTTAATGTTTTTTAAAAATCAAGCCCTAGAGTATCCTCACAAGCTAATAGTGGAAACAGGCATTGAATATATAAACCTATTTACACGTTTTTAAAAAGTAATATATGTGATTACACATTATAAGACAAAAATATATTAGTCTGAGTTCTCCAGAGGAACAGAACCAATAGGAGATGCTTATTTATATCTCATGCACACAGTCTTTCAACACCCTCTCAACCATGTAAGAATGAGCCTTGGGCCTGCAACACTTCTTCATCCAAAGATAGAGTCCCCATAGCCTGTGCTTAGTGCTTATCTTTCCCTGTTTCAGACTCACTTGTGTGCTCCTTTGTTCTTCTTAAGCATATGGGTCCTATGGCACCTGGCCAACTCCATTACTATATCTGTCCCCTGCCGTGAGGGGATGGGGTCCTTCCGCTGCAGGACAAAGCTGATACTGCCCAGAGGGACTCTGGCCATGGAGAAGTGACAGCTATTACTACAGCTGATCTCACTCTGTCTCTTCGCTATGTGAGTAAAGCATTGTTTCGTCCATTTCTTGACTGTGTTGTGTTTTCTTTGGTGACTTGGGTACTAAGACACAGTGGGTAGAAGTGTTCAAACTTCTACTCCCGATAACAGGCAACAGATGCTATGTGCCTTCAAATCAGCTCCAACTCCTGGTGACCCTGTGAATGAGTGACAGCCACAGGGTCCTGTCTTCAACAGCCCTATTCCGTTCCTGTAGACTCCTGCCTGTGGCTTCCTTTATGGGGTCAATCCACCTCATATTTGGTCTTCCTCTTTTCCTGCTGCCGTCTACTTTCCCCAGCATTATTGTCTTTTTCAAATACCTCTGTCTTCTCATGCTTTGCCTAAAGTAGGACAGCCTCAGTTTATCATTTTTTTTTTTGCCTCCAGTTCAGGCTTATTTTGCTCGAGGACCCACTTGTTTGTCTTTTTTGGAGTCCAGAGTACCATAGAGCTCTCCGCCAACACCATATTTCTTTCTTTTTTTTTATTTTTTTAATTTTTTTTTTATTTTTTAAAGATTTTATTTTTTCCTTTTTCTCCCCAAAGCCCCCCGGTACATAGTTGTGTATTCTTCGTTGTGGGTTCTTCTAGTTGTGGCATGTGGGACGCTGCCTCAGCGTGGTCTGATGAGCAGTGCCATGTCCGCGCCCAGGATTCGAACTAACGAAACACTGGGCCGCCTGCAGCGGAGCGCGCAAACTTAACCACTCGGCCACAGGGCCAGCCCCACCGCCAACACCATATTTCAAATGAATCAATTTTTTTTCCTGTCAGCCTCCTTCACAGTCCAGCTTTCGCGCTTGTACATAGTAGTTGGGAACACGAGAGTGCGGATAACCTTGGCCTTGGTCTCTAATGACACTTCCTTACACTGATGATCTTCCCTAATCTTTCATCACTGCCCTTCTGAGTCTCAGTCTTCTCTTGATTTCTTGGCTGCAGTCTCCATTTAAATTGATGACTGAATGAAGATAAACAAAATCTTTAACAATTTCAATGTTTATTGTCTACAGTAATGTAGTTTTTGTGTAGTCATGATTTTTGTCTTCTTGATGCTCAAATGCAGTCCTATGTTGGCACTTTCTTTTTTCACTTCAGTCAGAAGTAGTTTCCAGTCATTGCTGCTTTCTGCCAGTAAGATGGTGTCGTCTGCCTGTCTTAGATTGTTGATATTTCTCCCACCAGTTTTCACTCCTCCTTCATCTGAGTCTAGCCTAATGTTTCATATGATATGTTATGTATACAGATTAAACAGATAGGGAGAAAAAAATGCACGCTTGTCTGACAGTTTTCCCTGTAGGAAACCATTCTGTCTCTTCATACTCTGTCCTGACAGTGGCTTCAATACAGGTTGCACATCAGGACAATCAAGTGCTGAGATGCCCATTTCTTTCAGAGCAGCCTATAGCTTTCCACAACCCACACAGTCAAAGGCTTTACCGTAGTCTATAAGACATAGACTAACCTTCTGAAATTCTTTGGAGCACTGCCGTAGCCAGTGAATAATCACAACTAGATCTCATGTGCCTCTCTTTTTTCAAAATCCAGCTTGAGTATCAGGCATTTCCTGCAGCACCTTGAGCACCACTTTACCTGGATGAGAAATTAGAGCAATGGTCATATAGTTACTGCCCTCCTTGGCATCTCCTTGCTTGGGGATTGGGATATACATTGAGCGTTTCTAGTCTATAGGCCATAGTTTTGTTTCCATATTTATTGGCATATTCACGTTAGGATTTTGACAGATTCACTTTCTGTCACTTAAAATAATTCTATCGATACCCCATCCACCTCTGGTGACTTATTTCTTTTCAGTACTTTCAGGGCAGCTTTCATTTCACTCTCTAAAATAATAGGTTCTTCCTCATAGGAATCTGCTTCAAAGGAACCCGTCATCCTTTTTTCTCTTCTGTATAGATCTTCAGGATGATGTTTCCACTTTCCTTTCATTTTTTCCTGCTCAGATAGTGATAGTGTGCTTCCCTATTGGTCATTCAGCATTCCTAATCTGGATTTAAATTTTGCTTTGATTTCTTCTTGTCTAACATTATATATATGGAGAGAGAAAGAGGGAGAGAGAGAAAAGACTGATTTATGATGATGAATTGGCTCACACAGTTTTGGAAGATAAGTCCCAATATCTACAGTCAACAAGCTAAAGAACCAGGAGAGCTGATGGGGTAAGTTCCAAGTGCAAGCCCAAAGGCAGGAGAAGACCCACGTCCCAGCTTGAAGACAGGTAAGCAGAGAGAGAGAATTCTTTCTAACTCAACCTTTTACTTCTATTGAGGCCTTCTATGGATTGCATGAGGCCAACCCACACTGGGGAGGGCCATCTGCTTCACTCAGTCTACCAATTTAAATGTTAATCTCATGCAGAAACATTCTCATAGACACATTCAGAAATAATGTTTAATCAAATATCTGCACACTCCATAGCCTATTCAAGTTGACACATAAAATTAACCACAGAAAACAAGAGGATTTATAAGCTGGAATGCCATGACTGGAGGGTCTGGGTAAGCTTCTTTGAAGATTGACATTAAACTGAGACCTGAAGATGAGTTAGATAAACACTGGAGTGGTTGGGGGTGTCGAGGGAGGAGAAGAAAATTTTAGATGGGGGAGCAACACATATTAGAATCCAGAAAAAGATGAGAACATAGGAAAGACCAGAAGAAGCACTATATTTCTACCTAGAGTTTTGCTGACCTTTCCTGAGGAGTGGGCCTAAGCAATGTAGAAACCTCAAGAATCCTTTGGATCCCTCCATCATCTCATGAGGGTAGAGCCATCTCTAAGCAGCTGCGGATCAGTGGTACTGTTAAATTCTCCACACTCTTCTTAAGCAATGGGCCTCTGCACCACACTGCCTCCCTCCATTAGCCTTATCTAAATACCCTCTAAGAGAAAAGAGAATGAACTACAAGAAAAACTTCCAATCTTCATGACAAAGGCCATATTTTATGTCCTTGCCCCCACAGAGCCCCTCCTCCTGGAGGGGAGGCACTCCACCAGGAGGATGCCACGATGCTCCCTGCACATCATTCTTGGCATTAGGAAGATGTAGGGTAGGCCTGCGACCAACCACGGGTTAGTGGTTTCCAGACTTTTCATCTGAAGGCTCTAACTTGGTTCTGTTAGCCTCAGGGCACATATTGGAGAAGCCGTGAACAAAGAATTTCATTCATGCCAATTGTGGGGAACTGTTTTTTAACTGAAGGAAACAGTCAAAAATCATCTATACAGCAGCCTTGGAAAATCCCATTTTTTTCAGAAATATCACTAAAATATTCTTGCACAAAAATAATTCTTGTAGTAGAAAGACAAAGCAATCTCGTTGTCTTGGGACCACTCTCTTTAGCACCCCTAAGAACATTCTCTTTTTGTTGTATGTTTTATATATCACATTGAAAGAAACCACAGTGCAATGTGCTGTGACTCCAGGCTTACATGTATAATCTTTGCATACAACATGCACCTTCTGATATCCTTTTATATATATTTTACCCGCTATAACCCATCTTCAACCACAGGAAATTGAGTTTTCAGCATTTTAAATATGATGAAGATCATAGTTTACTGTTCTGATTTAGTTTTAGCCACATCCTAAAGGCCCAGGCATAGAGTATAGCTTGCTAACATTATGGCATAAGGTGAAAAGAAAAAACCTAATATCTTTACTACTTACGAATAGTTTGGACCTGCCAGAAATCCATCTGTGTTACCATAGAAACCTCGTTGGCCTAGATGTGATGTCATCACCCAACAAAAGCTAAATTTCAACCATTCTAAATTGTTAATACAAATAAACAGTGAATCATCTAATTATTAGTTACAGATCACACTTCCCCAGTGCTTAACTTTAATGAGTTTAAAAAAAAGACACTAAGTATGATTGGTCAATAATGAAACACCAGAGTAGGGGTAGAGGAGGTTGACCGAAACGGTGAAATTTACTGTTTTTTAAAATACTATGCAGCAAACAACCTCTGAAAATATATCCTAGTAACAAAAGCATCTTAATGATGTTTAAAAGAGCTAAGTACAGCTTGCTAAATAGGTCCTACGCTTCTCTTCCTAATGACAGAAGGAGCTCGTAGCCATTATGTTCAAAGATCAAAACTCAGAGGGTGCCATCATAAGGCCACTTTATTTTTCTCTACAACTCTCCATTTAATCTTGCACTAAAGGGTGCTAATTTGCCTTCTGCCTTAAGTGACATTCAGAGTGGGTTTTATAACTTAGATAATAAAAAGTCGCACATTCACTACTCGTCACAAGAGTCTCTGTTCAGTAATTAATATGTCCAGTTCAGTGTAGTAATAAACAACTTGGAATCTTGATTAAGCTTCCCTTACAGAGAGCCTGATAAAGGGAGGAGTCTGAAGTCTGACTGGGGGAGGGTTTAGACAGCTTTTTCCTCTGCCAGCAGTATCACTTCAACCAATAACTGCTACTTGAAATGGGAGGAAGGAAGGGAGAAAAGACAGAACAGTGAGAATGGGCCTTATCTGACTGATACTGGTGAGTTGATATCAATCCTCTGGAGAGCTTCCAGAGATCAAAGCTGACATTACTCTAGGGGCATTTTCATGGGTTCTAGGGAGACCCCTCCCTGTCACAGGATGCCTCTTCTCCAACTGGTTGCTTATTTCCTTCATCATCCCTGAACTTTTGGATACACTTCTAATCTCTCTCCCTGCTAAGATCTCCGTAGCTGTCTAGGTAGTGCTCCTGGGGAGACCTAAGAAAAATCCAGCCTTGTTTTTTCTTTTGCATAACCAATATCTGGTCCACAGAAATCATGGTGCCTTTGACTCCTCAGGAGTCAGAGTGCAACCTTCTTGTTTCAGCTCATTCACAGGCAGCTCCAGCCTGTTACCTGTTAGATGGCTCAGATGTGTTGTCTAATAAGATCCAAGGACATATATTGAACTCTCCTGTGGTTTCCTTGAAGCCCTCTCACTAGTTTAGGAGAAAGAGCAGCTAGGTGGGGGAGGTACCCACAGTCCCGTAATCTCTTTCTGATGTTCAGTTTTCTCTGGCCAATTCAGCTTCAACCATATTAGACTCTCCTGCTATGAGAGAACGACAAGGGGAACAAAATTGTTTTAATTAAAAAACAACTCTTTTTAAAGTCCTACATAGATCATACCTTATTTTGGCATCTTAGGGGTATTTGGCATGCATTTTTTGGGGGCCTCAATCAGAAACAGTTTCCCATTTTAACATCTAGGTACAGTAGCCATTAATAATCTCCTATTTGAAAAAAACTTAAATGATACCCTAATAAGAAGTTAACACAGAAATTTAATAGTAAAACATGAAATAAAATTCTGTGTGACTATGAAACTTCTGTATGTGAGCGTTCAGTGCATTCTTAAATGATGGTATTATTAGAGTATTTGGATGTTCATCAAAATATTAGGAATTACATATAATTAAAGTTAACTGTACTTAACAAAACAAATGAATAAAAGATTTTTTTTTTAACCATGCGATATATTAGTATAAATGAGTAGTGGAAAATCTGAATGACTAGATACATTCTCTTCCTTTGCCTAGAATGACTCAGCAAGATGTCTGCCTTGCATCTTACTGTAACCTGGAACACACCTTTGCTTCCAATGCCTTCATGGTAACTGTGTCTAAATGTCCTTTGAAGAATGTGAGTTGGGTGGGAATGCTCCATCTTGAACACCAAAGGCAAGTTCTGGTTCATCAAAGCCAATTAGTAAAATCATTTTCCAGCTTCATGATTGGCTCAGAGATAGGGATACACAACAAAATTTGGGCCATGAGGCAAAATGAAGTTTGTTGGTGACTTCTGGAAAGGGACTTCCCCTTTCTTTCCAGAGAGCAATTCAGAGAGACAGTCTTTCTTCCTAACGGACATGAACTGAGGAAAAACATACCCGTGACAGTTATTGGTAGGCATATTGAAATCTCAGGAATGACCAGCTTAAAATGATAATGATACTGTGAGAAAGAGAAAAGAGGTGGGAAGAAACCAAGATTTTCATGTCATCTGAGTCACTGTAAGAAAGCTAGCCCAAAGCCTCCCCTTCCTTTGGACCCTTCAGTTATCTGAGCACTCAATTCCATTTTTTCTTTAGGACAGATCTAGTCGATTTTCTGTTGTTTGCAAATGAAAGCATCTGTACTGATGCAATGCCTCTTCAGAGTGTTAACTGCGTATCACTAGAGATCCAGCTATTGGGAGTATAATTGGGTGTTCGTTATTACCAAGGGCACTTGGGCTTTCCTAATTAAAATCGCTGCTGTATTTGTGTTCTCATCCTTTATTTGCTCTACGATTGATCTGGAGCAGATTAGTTTGACCATACTGCTCATGTTGTTTCTTCCTCTACAGTCGTGGTTACAAACGCTTCAGTGGACAGACTGCAATGTGGTCACCTGTGATTCCATGCTAACTTTGTGACTGATCTCTGGACGTAGGTCCTGGTTGAGTCTCTTTCACTTGCTCTCCAGGCTCTGGCACAGAATCTATTACTGTACTTGTTCTTTTCCCCCAAGATTGAGCCATCAAGAGATGAAGTTAGCCCTGAGTAAATAGGAAACTTGTTCATCTAAAGAACCATACCCCGAGGTTACATACAAATAATCCTCCAGAAAGGTTTAAAGGAAAAATGACTTACTTTTATCTTAGTATTCTATTGATTTCATTTCTTTCTTAATAGAATATTAAATGAGAAACCTCACTCCATAATATACATGAAATCCCTTTTATATTTTTTCCTTTTATAAATATATGGAAAAAAATATACACAGAAAAAAATTTCAAGGGATTTCATAAAATTAGATGACTCTGTGACAATTCCCTTTCATCTCCTTTGGGAGGTATCTTAATTTGGATTCCTTTAAAGTAGAGTCTAAAACAAGGATTTGGTTGTTGGTAGTTTATATGAGAAATAATTTGAGATGCTGGGGTGAAGCAGCAAGGAGAGTGAGATAGAGAAGAAGGAAAAGTCAATAAAGGGTACTTTACTGATCTATCCAGTACTGTGAACTATTGGAACTCTCTAAAGAACCATGTAGAAGGGCCTAAATTGTGTTTCGCAATCCCCATTCCTGCACATTCACATCCATTACAACCTTTCCACCTGGTGGAGATTTTCCACCAAGAATATAGTCACTAATATCACCCCAAACATGGCTCCAGGAGATGGGTCCAGTTATCTGGAGTTCTTCATAACAGGAATAAAACCCAATAGTAATATTTGTATAATTAATTATATACACATATTTACTTTGAATTTAAAATTAAAATGACCCCCTCTTCCCCAAAGGATAGTAAATGATCATCAAGTTAAATTCCAGGTAAAAAGAAATAGTTCCGTGAAATCAAATTTTAAGGGCTGATTCTTCTGTAAATCTATTTTGGCTTGTTAAAAGGTATGCAGAAAGAATTTGTTCAATGGCAATCATTTTTATGTTTTTGTCATTTGGTAATTGGGACTGGCTGTATACACACACTTTTAGTCATTGGCTTTTTGAAAAGAAGTGGCTCTCCTCCTAATACAACAGGGGAGACTTTGAATTTTTTGAAAAAAGTGTTTTGCTTTTTGGTAAAAAATGTTTTCTTTAATAAAAAATTCAAGCTTTCTACATTCCATGAATGAGAAGCCCTAAGTGATTCTTTTATTTTAAATCAAGGAGAATAGCACAGATTATGGTAAGCACTAAATTCTACCAGCTTGGGCTGAGTAACACTCTTTGTACACAGATAGGAAAGAAACTTTTTCAGTAGGATTATTGAATGCTGCTGGTATGAATGGACCAATTTGGCCATGTGCTTATCAAGTATATTGTGTTTTTCAAAGAAACAGCTTATGGTTTCTTTTCTCTGTTGTTTTTCTGTTCTTAATTTCATTGATTTCTGATTTTATATAAATTATTTTCTTCCTTTTGATTGCCCTGGATTCAATTTGCTCTTGTTATATTTTCTTAAACTGCAATATTAGATCATGGATTTGAGAGCTTCTTTTTTTAATAGGAACATTTAATGCTATAAATATCCCTGTAAGCACTGCCTTAGCTGCATCCAGTGGTATGATGGATATGTTTTTACTGGCTGATTATAGCCTCTCTTCCAAGCTGCATTTTGTGTGACGTCAACCATGCTGGGAATACTTACATCATAGAAATTGGCGAATACTACAAATCAAGACTTTTTTTTTCAGAGAGCTGGTTGTTGAACATTAACTCCTATACCATTCTCTGTGTCCTATGAATTTTGATACATCATATTCTCTTTTTCACTCAAGTCAAAATATATTCCCTCTGCTCTTTTGATTTCTTCTTTGAATCATGAATTATTTTAAAGGTTGTCTAATTTAGAAATATATGAGATATTTTCCAGATATCCTTCTGTTACTGATATCTAGTTTATTCTCATTCTAATCCAAGAACATACTTTGTATAATTTCAATGCTTTTAAATTTGTTAAGATTTGCTTGTGGCCTAGAATATGGTTTATTTATGATCCAGATGCTCTATGTGCACTTGAAATAACTGTGTCTAGGTATGTGTGGAATAAAAATGTCAACTAGGTCAGTTGGTTCATAGTGTAGTTCTGGTCTCCTATATCTTTCCAAGTCTTCTTTTTCCTTGTTCTATCATTTATTGAGAAAGGAGTGTTAAAATTTCTAACTATGTGAATTTGTCTATTTCTCCTTTCAATTTTAAAGGTTCTTTTGCTTCATGTATTGTGAGATTCTATTATTAGGTGCATACATGTATAGGATTGTCATCTCTTCTTTTTTGGATTAATTCTTTTTTTTATGAGGAAGATTCACCCTGAGCTAACATCTGTTTACAATCTTCCTCTCTTTTTTCTTTCTTTTTTTTCACTTGAGGAAGATTAGCCCTGAGTTAACATCTGTGCCAAACTTCTGCCACTTTATATGTGGGATGCCACCACAGCATGGCTGATAAGTGCTATAGGTCAATTCCCAGGATCTGAACCCATGAACCCAGGCTGCTGAGGTGGAGTGAAGTGAACTTAACCACTACAACATGGGGCGGCCCTTGGATTAATCTTTTATCATTATGTAATGTTGCTCTTTATCTGATTTGTCTGATAATTTACATAGCTACTTCAGCATTTCTTTTATTAGTATTTTCAAGTTTTTTGTTGTTTTGCTTTTCATTGAGCTTTGTTGAGATACGATTTGTATCCTATAAAATTCATTCTTTTACAATGTATGATTCAGTGCTTTTTAGGATATGTACAGAATTATGCAACTGTCACCTCTCTTAATTTCAGAATAGTTTTCATTAACTCAAAAAGAAATACTCACCCTTTAGTAGTCACTCCGCATTATGTCTGGCTTCTTTCATGTAGCACAATGTTTTCAAGCTTCATCCACATTATAGTTTCAATTAGTACATCATTCCTTTCTATGGCTGAATAAGATTCCAGGCCTGGATGTGCCACATTCTGCTTATCTTTTCATGCACTGATGACAACTTTGTTTGATTCTACTTTTTATTACTTTACTTTTAACCTACCCATGTTTTTAATCTTAAAGTAGGTTTCTTACAGATAGCATATAGTTCAGTCTTGCTTTTATATCAACTCTAGAATTCTCTTTTATTTTAATTGGTTTGTTTAGGCCATTGTAATTATTGATATGATTGTATTAAAATTTGCCATCTTCTTAAATGATTTCTAATTGTTTCATTTGTTCTTTTTTCCCCTTCTATTTCTTTTCTTTCTTTTGTATTGATTCAGTTTTTATGATACATTTATCTCAATGATTGCCTTATTTTTTATATCTTTTTGAAATATTTTTTTGTAGTTGCCTTTAGGTTTACAATATTGATCTTATTTCATGAGAATATGCCTTCAAATAACTTTATGCCACCTTATATGTAGCATAAGGAGATAATAACAGTATACTCCCAATTCCATCCTCCTATAATTTGTGTCATTTTTATGTTTATATTTACATATTTCATAAACTCAATGTAATTATTTTTGCTTTTGACAATTAGTTATCTTTTAAGGAAATTAAAATAAGCAAAAATGAATTTTATGTTTTCATTACTATCTCTCTTCATTACTTTTTTATAGATCTAAATTTTATTCTGTTATCACATTCCTCTGTCTAAAGAATTTTCTTTAACATTGTAGTATAGGTCTGCTGGCAATGGATTTTCTCATTTTTCTCCCAGAGAAAAGTTTTTATTTCTCTTTTGTTTTTGAAAGATGTTTTCACAGGTTATAAAATTCTGGCTTGATGGATTTTTTGGGGTCTTTTTACACTTTAAAGTTGTCATTCCATTATCTTCCAGCTTGCATAATTTATAATGAGAAAATTTCTGTAATTCTTATATTTGTTCCTTTGTGGGTAATTTATCACTTTCTGTTTGTTGTCGGTTTACAGAAGCCTGAATATGAAACGTCTAGGGATTTATATGCATGTTCTGTGTTTATCCAAGTTGTTATTCTCTGAGATTCTTGGATTTGTTGTTTGGCACCTATTACTAATTTTGAGAAATTCTCTGCCATTATATCTTCAAATTTCTTTTTTTTTCTCTCTCTCTCTCTTTTCCTTCTGGAATTCCAGTTACACACGTTAGGTCATTTAATATTTTTTCACAGAAAAATTATTTTTCTACTTGTGTTTCAGTTTGGTTAATTTTTATTCTCTCTCTTTCATTTCACAATGTCACTTCAATTTTAAGGCTACTGATGATCCCATCAAAGACTTTCTTTGTCTCTGTCATTCTGTTTTTCACTTCTAGCATTTTCATTAAATTTTTTTCTTGTAGTTTTCATCCTTTTGTTGAAATGATCTATCTCATCATGTGTGTGTCTACCTTTTCCACTGCAGCCCTTTACATATTAATCATAATTATATTAGTTTTCCTGTTTGATACTTCAAACTTCTGGGTCATATCTGTGTCTGGTTCTGTTATTTTTATTGTTTCCTTGTATGCCTCATAATGTTTTTGTTGAAAGCTGGGCATTCTGTGTAGGAAGTAGAGACTGAGGTGAATAGTATTCTTGCCTGGAAGTGGGCATGCCTTTTCTTTTGCTAGGCCTTTATTATGATAATATCGTTAGGAGATGAACTGGGTACAAGCTCCAAATTCTTCTAGTGCAGCACTTTCTAATAGAAACATAGTACTAGCACATATGTGATTTAAAATTGTTCAGCAGCCTTACTTTAAAAAGTAAAAGTAAATTCAGGTTAATAGTCTATTTAATTTAAACCAAAATATCCAGGAGATAATATCATTTTAACACGTAGCTCTAGCAACATTTCAAATATTCCATAGCTGCATGTGGTTTGTGACAATAATATTAGGTTACAATACTTGAGTATTTCCTGTGTTTATGGTGGAAGTTGGTTTTCCAGAGAGTTTTTCTCAATGTCTTTTCCACCCTCGCCTGTAGATTTTCCCTAATGCCTGTATCTCAGAAAAGTTCTCTCTCTATGCTCTTAACTTTCCCCTAGTACTGCACTACTGTTACTTATTAGCTCAGTGCCTGGTGATAGGGGGGTCATTCTCAGTTGTTCTGGTTCAGCCTTATTCTTTTTTTTTAAAGATTGGTGTCTGTTGCCAATCTTCTTTTTTTTTTTCTTCTTCTCCCCAAAGTCACCCAGTAGATAGTTGTATATCCTAGCTGTGAGTGTCTCTGTTTGTGCTATGTGGGATGTCACCCCAGCATGGCCTGATGAGCAGTGCCATGTCCGCGCCCAGGATACAAATCAGTGAAACATGGGGCTGGCAAAGCGGAGCCTGTGAAATTAACCACTCGGCCATGGGGCTGGCCCCGCAGCCTTTTCTCAGACAGCACTTTGTCCCTGAATCTCAGGGGGGATCTTCTCAGCGATTCCTCTCCTCTAACGGTCTGGTTGAATGTCCATTTCTGCCCTTTTTCCAGGGTTAGGGAATGTTATTTGTTCTCTCCTCCCAACTCCTTTGGGTTGTTACTTAAGCCTTAAGTGTGATGGTGTTTCCCCCATTCCCCCAGAGATTTAAGGTTTTTGTCCATAGGAAAAATAGGGGAGAAGGATCTAGGTAAGTCTTTTGCCTTTCGTTCAAGGCTGCTTGTTCCACTCCCGCAGACCCTGTACCACAGTGGAGACCTTCTCAAGATTCTTGTCCTGCCCCCAATCAAACATGGTAGCATCCAGTGAGGTCTGTGGAGGCGAGTCTGACAGTGGATGCAGTTCCCTGGTGTTCTTGGCTCCCATGAGCCGTATGCTGTCACACCAGCTCACATTCTACCTTCAACAAGCTGGTAAATTTAAATTTTAGTAGTTACTCTCACAGGCTTATATAACACTGGGTGTCCAGCATCTGCCGCATGTTATCAAGGGCTAGTGTGCTCTTTCTCCTTGGAAACATTTGTTTTTCCTTAGATTTAAGGTTGCTTACTTTCTCTGTGACTCTGCTATCTTATGGATTAAAGAAACGTTGTGGTTTTGCAGATTTTTCTGTTTTTTTTTTTTTGATCTAAGCAGGAAAGTCACACGATTTTCAGCTTTAAACATCTCAAGTAGAAACTGGAATTCCTGGTGCTTACTTTTGATAAATATAACTCTGATTCTCTTGGAATTGCTAATGCACTTCACTGAAAGTCACTGATATACAGAAAGTAAAGTCTAGCTTTTGTAGAATTATTTGTCCTACTTTATTTTGCTTCAGTTTGTACTGAGAAATGGTATATTTTAGTTTGTTTTCCAAATGTGAATTATAGTATCTTGTTAAATATCCTTTTTTCATGCCACACTACCCCCTTCAGAGAAGCTGATTGATAGCCCAGATAAAGGGAAGACTGCCCCTCTTACCACTTCCTGGCATGTAGGAATCAATGACACAGACATATCTTTGTGACTGGAGTAACAGGGGTGGATTGGTGTCATCGTGAGCAAGCGAATAGAGTGGACAGTGGCAATTTCTACATCCCCTGATGCACAGGAAACCATATTTTCTGATATGATTGGGTGTCCAGAGTTGATAAAATCCCATTGTTTTGCAAGGGAATGAGCTCAGATCATGTACTGAAGATTTATGTAGCCAGCCTTGATGGGCACTCAACATGTGTATTCGAAAGCATTTAGAATAAATGGTTTCTAATCTGACACTTTTACCTCCAGATATGGATTGTTGCAATGACCTCAGGTTACAAATCACAGCTACTAACTAATGGACATTATTAGCCTGTGGTTTCATTGCCACTCAGCATTTTGTGTGTGTTTCATGTCGTTTTTTGCAGGGGCTTGCTGTGATAAGTTACATCCCATCTGTCTGCTCAGTCACAAGCAAAATGACAAACACAACATGGGAAACATTATTCAGATACTCAAGATTGTTTTCTACCACTTGGTTTTACTAATATGCTAACATTTAGAGCAGATAAATAAATGAAAGATGGAGAGGACCTTGAAGTTGGGGTGATCTTGATGAGAGCTGTAAGACGACAGCAATATTTTTAAATGGACATTTGTTCATAGTCATGTTTGTTATACATTTTATATTTAATTCGCTTACCTCTCTCCCAAAATTTCCAGTGATGTGAAATAAATTAGCTGTCATATTTTATATCAGTAGGGAGCGAAGGAGCTGTCTCCCTCTTTGGAGCTGAGTTTTTACAGGAAGATGTGGACATGTGGTATGACTGGTATTTTGCTTCCTGATCTAAAAAAGTTCCTTGAAATGAAGAGAAAAATCCACCTTTCACTGGACATCTACTGTAGTCACTGAGATATTGTGGTAGAAAAATTTCTCTGTAAATTAGAGGTGAGTTTGTGTAAATTTTATCACCTTAATTATCCCTATTGGAGGTGGAACATTTTTTTCCCTGTGACTGCCCATTGCTTTTTATGTCGTGGCACTGCTATGGTTGGAAGATGCTCCGTAGGTTTTCTTTAAGGTAAAGTCAATTGGAAAGATTTAGAAATATGATGAAATAGTTTAATCACAGGGGATATGCATTTGACACATTTTGTGCTCCTTCCTTAGCATATATACTTGTCTCTCCCCACTTTTCACAAACTACCTTGTATATAAAGGGTTAAGCATAAAAAATATGCTCAATAAACACACATTGGATTCATAAAACCAGGTCAGCTGACTGTTGGATGCTTTCCTAATGATGCTGTTTGACTACGAGAGTCTCCCTCAACCTTCTTACCTTTCCAAAAACTGCCTAACTTTGACTCCAAAGCATGCATGAACTAAAATATTATGCAGTTTCTACACAAAAGACTTATAAATATCCACCATTATTGCTGTTATTAATATTCTTTTGTTTTAAAGAGAAAAGTACCAGCTCCTCTCGTTTCAGAGCAAATAACACAACTGTAAAAGCTGTTGCCAAGCAACCTGCATTCACAGCTCAGATGGGCTGAAGTGTTTATATTCATATGTGGATAAAATTGACCCACTCCTTCTCTGAAAAAAATATATATGAAGTCTTTGAGATATTGCTACTAAGATTTTCGGGTGTGGGTCATGGCATTATTGTTTTATAGAAGGTTCCAAAACTGACACATCCAGCATATATCTCTCCTTCACGATACAGTATAAGTCACAATACAGTATACATATCTGGTTTGGGGTCTGTTTCCCCATTACGTTGTCAGTTCCTGAGGATGAGTGTTGTGTTCTACTCATTACACAGGAAAGGATCCTATACATAGCCAGCATTCCATAAGTGTGTGATAGATGCATTAAAAATGATTTTATACAAGTGTTTGTGCTATATGCTTTCTAAAATATATTTCCTTACTAGAATTTAGAAGTAAGAAACTGTTAGATTAAAAAATCAAGCAATATTAAATTATGATAAGCCAGAACTGAAGCAAAAAGTTAAAAAGTACTAAAATTATAACAATTTAGAATTAGAAGAAACTTTATGGTCTATATGTCCCAGTGGTCTCAACCTTAGTTCTCATTTGAATCACACATAGAGCTTATACATTTAACTGGGCTAGGAAGAAGTTTTGAATTGGGGTATTTTTTTGAAAGTTCCCCAGATATTTCAATTGTAGGATTGAGAACCTAGACGAATGTAGTCTAACAGTCTCATTTTATGGTGTAGAAAACAGCCCAAGACACAGTATGAGGTTGTGGAAAGAATATAAGCTCTGGAGTCACCTGTCAGCCACCTGCCAATGTCCGATTTTAGCCATCAGTTCCTCACTGTAAAATAGAGGTAATATCTACTTGTATGATCCCACGGGTGATTGAATGGGATGACATGTGCTGTGCACCTAGAACCATGCATGGTGGGAGCCTGGCAAGGACTGACCCTTCTCTTAACAATTTTATGAGTGAACATAACCTTGATCCACTGACTTCCAGACTCTTCAGTACCATGGAAAGCAGCACAGGATACGTCTAGCTCTGGTTTTTACCCTGGGAAAGACCTAGCATGAATCTATCTGTCAAGATCCATGCAGGAAACATGAGGCACCCACAAGGGTAAATGAAGAGAGTTTAACAATGGAACTTTTTTCAAAGGTGTGGCAAGGTTACAGGAACCACCAAGGAACCATGAAGCAAGGCAGGGCCTGAAAGATCAAGGGGTCAGAGTGGTTATCAGCACCTGGTACTACTTGGGGCTGCTAGAAATAGGCCACCTGGCAGAAGCTGCATCTCAGTTACAGGAACAGAGCTAGTAGATAAACTGCAGACTGGCAGAAAGAGAGGCGGGAATGAATCCCTCTCTCCTCCTGCTCTCTAATTTTCTGCTTGTGATCGCATTGGCTAAGACAGAGGACAAGGAAGCCCAGTTGATGCAATTCATAAGGGTCAGTCTCTTGGGGCCTGAGCAAAGTGAAGAAGGATGGAGATGGCTCCAAAAGGATGATCAGAAGATATCTAAGCAATTACTGGGCTTCTTCTCTATGCTGGGTTCTTTATGTGCATGATGTCTTTAAAGCCTGTGTTACTTTGGGGCGAATCCAAATGAACATAAATTGCCTCAAATTACTGACATTCTCTGTGGCACTATTGCTATTGTATGTGTTAATCTAGTGATTATCTATCTATCATCTATCTATCTATCTGTCTATTTATCTATCTTCTATCTACTTAACTTTTGTTTATAAGCTATGATCTACATACATTCTTTCAGCACTTCAAATGTATTGGAATCCTACCAGGAGTCTCTCTTTGCTCCTCTCCTACCTGACAATACCTTCCTTCCCTAAGATTCCCAGCCTTCTCCAACCGTTTAGAGCCATACCTGGGTTCTTTCCTCAACCCTAGCTGGTTTCCTATCGGCTTTCAGCCTTGTTCTAAATAATTTATCCTAACTCTGTTTTCCATTTTTTAGGGTAAATTTCCCTATACTAACCCTACTGAGCATCCTCATCCTCACCTGGCAGGGGAGATATTTTATAAAATACGTATTGAGGACCTGCAGACAGCAAATGTTCTGTTGCTCTTTTCTCTTTGTCCAGTGCTGAAGGGACTGGCTTATTCAGTAATTGGGATTTAGGGATCAAGAACTAGGGAAATCTTAGGCTTACGAAATAATTCTCAGCCAGATTTATGAGAATTCAGTTAAGAAGTATCTCATAATAATATCGAAGAGGAGCAAGGACCTCATAGTTGACTTGAACATGAGCTGGCGGAGAAAAGGGACAGCATTCTTAGGAACAGCTTGAGCAAACTTTCAGGGTCAGGCATGGGTTCCATGTGCTCAGGGGCACAACGACAACACCATCCTATCTGGAGCGAAGAGTTCTTGATGAGACGGGATTATATCACCCACCATTTATGGTGTGCCTACTGCGTGTCTGGAACTGTACCACATCACTTACATATATACGACCTCTGTTATGCACTGAATGCTGGTGTCTCTCCCACATATTCATATGTTAAAACCCTACCCCCCCATACAATGGTATTGAGAGGTGGGGCCTTTGGGAGGTAATTAGGTCATGAGAGTGGAGTCCTCATGAATGGGATTAGTGCCCTTATGAAAGAGACCCCACAGAGCTCCCTCATTTGCTCTCCACCACGTAAGGGTGCAATGAGGAAATGGCCATCTGCAACCCGGAGAAGGACTCTCAATGTAACCTGATGCCCTGGCCTCAGACTTCCAGCCTGTAGAACTGTGAGAAATAAATTTCTGTTGTTTATGAGCCACCCAGTCTATGGTATTCTGTTATGGCAGCCTGAGCTGGCTAAGATCTTTACAACACAGAAAACTGTGTCACACATCCAGCAAGCAGTAGAACCTGGTTAAGGACTCAGATCTGTCTGCCTTCAAAGCCTACGGTCTCTGCAGGGCAGAATGCTGCCTTATTTTATTATATAGGATTGGTGAAGGAGGGTCAGATGTCAGGGATCTTTGAGAACCAGAAATAAGGAGTGTGGAAAGATCTGGTTGACATTAGACAGAAATTTCCATGTGCATCATTTACAGAAGAACATTTCCTAAAATGATCATACCCGCCTCCAAAGATTCCCAAGAAGTTAGGCATATTTTAATCTTTTTTTGACTCTGCAAATATTTTTTCAATCAGCCACCATGAAATCAGTTGCATAAAATTCCTGGGCTCTGTCTAAACCCTCCTGAATCTGGTAATTATTTTCCTCTATGCATTGCCTGAGAGGTTGTAGGGATAATAAGGAGAACAAGCGATGGCCAGCTTAGAATATTGTCCCATCACCATCTCCACTTTTTCATAAAGAATTTTACAGTATACTGGATGTGAGAGGCCTTGAAATGATGCCGTCTGAGGTACAGGAATTGCTTAACACAGAGAAGAGAACTTTTGTGGGGCCATACTAACATTTTTCATGTATGGAGACTACTTATAATATTATTTGTGTTATTTAGCTTTTGCTATATCTCATCTACTTCAAGCTTTCTAAGCAGTCATGCTCAGTCCTGGGAAGACCACCTGCCCTTCAGACAGAGAACCAGAGGTAATCCAGAGGCAATGGCAACAAACCTTTGAGCAATCCAGATTTTGATTAATGCAGGAGGCTTTGTTACAAGTCACATCGAATGCCGGAAGTGGGTTTATATTTGTAAAACTGTTGTCTTAATTAGCACTACGAGTGTTAGTAATGGGCTTTCATTAATGAAGTAAAATGTATTGAAGATATATGGGTTGGCTAAAATATTTTAGAGATACTCTAAATAGGGGATAAGAAACTAGTAATGGCTATGGTCTGTAGCCTCAGGGAAATTCCCAGACTCAATCCCTAAATAATACTCTGTTCAGCCACTGATTTAGGAAAGTTTCTAATGGAAACCATTGGGATAACAGAATGCTATCTCTGGAATGTTCTTCTGTCCACCTTGAGGAATCCTTTCAGGCCAGATATAGTCAGAACACCTAAAAAAAAGACAGAAAACCAGAGAATGTTTCAGCTTAAAGAATGTGATTATGACTATTTTGTGCCTGCTTCCTAATCAACATTTATTCAATAAATATCTATGTGTTTGCCAGAAGTAGCCAAGCTTTAAGCACCTCTGATCTTTGAGGGCCACTGTTACAAGTAAAAAGAACCCAAGAGTCTTAGATCAGTCAGCAACAGTCAACTTTTCTTATATTCCAACTACTTTATTAGCCATGCAGGTTTTTCTGGGTAGTTTGGGAATCCGATAAGTACTGATAACTTTTTGTATATATTTGATCTAAGTTCTAATCAGCTAGTCTAAGTATAGCGCTTTTGGGTCAAGCTTCCTTCTAGGTTGGAGACAGCCTATATTAGCAAATTTTCATTGCCTAGCTATTCCTATTGGTCCGGTTAGTAAGCTCTCATTTATGTACTCAGTTTGGAGAATAGGAGCAGAATCAGAAATGAAGCCATCAGTTCACTAATCGTTCTTCTCTGCTGTGGCCGTAGCTTTGGGTATTTATTAGCTATTGCTGATAATTTAGAGGGATGTTAATTGCAAAATTGATGACTGCGCCTATTTTGCCACTTCTATTCTCAACCTGATTTGGTTTTTTTTTTCCTAATTGATAGCTGCTGCCTTTACTATGAGTTATTAACAATAAGAGAGGGTTTTATTGTTTGATAAAGTGATACATTATTCTTTTGTTCTTAAGGTTAATTGTGGTTCCTTGTGTCCCATTTATTCTTTAACATTTCCAAATGGGTACAAGTAAACACGCTATTGAAAACATAAATATAATTGTGTAGGAAGATAATCTAAAATAAAGATCACAAATGCATTTGTGTTAAGGGGCAGGAATGATAACATAAATGTGCAAGAGGTGGGTGTAAGGCAATAGGGAAAATAGGAACTATGGCCCCACTGAAAAACATCTGTAATTCTTTTTTTCCTGAGCTATTCAAATAAAACCAGCCTCTGGGTCCAATGGATTGTACCAAGCAAAATATTGGAAATAAAATTGATGCTTTCTACAATTCAAGGCTTTTATAAATAAATATCTTGAAGAAATTGATATTCTGTGTGCTTAAAAAATATTTGTCATAATTGCTATTTATTTATACTATTACCAAAAATGATATAAAGATTAAAATAGGTGATTTCTAAAGTCAAGAGAATATGACCAGATTTTATACAGATTGAGATAATTATAGCAAGATCCCAGAGAGTGGTTAAATATTCAAAACTTGCTTTCCCATCACAAACATATAATGAGTACATTCATTTTTCCAGAATGACTACATTTTGTAGTCTCAAGATTAATGATCATGTGACAATTAGTCATTATATTGAAAAGTAAAATGTAATTGAGAAAGCTCTAGGGAGCACAACGCTTTCCTTATAGCTATAAGCCAAATATATAAGTCTCACAGAAAGAAGCTTCATCTTCAACTATCTAGCATTTATGGTCTTAGTGCCTTCAAAGGATGTGACTTATGAATGTTTCTCTTAGCGACATAACGAAATAATCTGGCCAACTCATTGAATTGTATTCTGCAAGCTCTGTTGTAGTAGCTGAACTCTTCTCAATCTCCTGAATTTTGTCCTGTTAAAAACATTTAGCTTCTGATGTTAACTTTCAATTTTAAACAGGGCTGAATTAAATCATGTTTACAGTTTTAAAATTCTACAAAGATTAGAGTCAACGACAACAAATAAACAGGACAGTCTCTTTGTTTTTGGAGTCTTATTCCATAACATTTCAGGAGAAAGCTCTCAGTCATTAGGAAATATACTTCAGTGAGCAGGTACTTGGACCAATTTGCCTTCAACAACTCTGCAATATTTGAGTTTGTACCTGCTGCTCAGGCAACTCTGCCAGGACGGACCAGAGTAGTTTGCTGTGGCCAAGAGCAATAGCTTTGGTGACAGATTCTTTGACTTGGAGAGTCAGTAGGATTCACAGATCAGGCTTCTGCGGAGGGGCAGGGCTCAATGGGAGCTCATTCGCCAAGTGAAAAAGAGCTCTTTGTAATAGTTTTGGAAGGCAGAGCTGATAATCTGTGGAAGTCAGTCTGGGGATGTACACCCTCAACAGAGAGAAGATCAAAGGAGGAATTAAGCTGAAGGGCTAAGGGTTAAATATTGTTTATTAATTGTCATACCCAGAATACATTCCACAGAAATGTCAGTTTACCATGTTCTATCATGGTTTGTGTATTTTATATCTGTTATTTCTTTATTGATGCAACATCTAAAATGCCAGAACCATATTTTTTCATTTGGTATACCCAATACATGAAACATAATAGGTACTTGATATATGTTGTACTTTAATTAAACTGGACATATTAATAAAGACTCTTTTGTTTTCAAGTTACAGAAAGCTATTTGAGCTAACTTAGGTGAAAAAGATGAATTTTTAATAGGAAGAAGACCACATTCATGGATCATAAAAATAACTGGTACCAGGCTCATAAATGTTGATGGGATGTTCTCTCATCTCTGCTCCTCGCAAAATACTTCTCTCTTCCTCTACAGACCAACTTCCTCTTCTCCTTCAGCTCACATGGTGGAACAAACACATGGCTGTCAGTAAGCACCCACATTTCCATGATATGAGACCAGTCTGCTGGTGAGGAGAGATATCTCTTCCTCAGCCCCAGTTCTAAATTCTCTAGGAAGGGAGGCTGTTTGTTACAGCTTGGGATCAATTGCCCGTTCATATCTGGCAAAGATCTTGGGGTCACCTGGCTGCCTGTAACCCAGTGCTATAGCTACATGGATGCAGGAGGCAGATGTTAGGAACGGGCAAATAAAACAATTCTAAAATTTAGTGGCGCACTAATTTAGAAGAAATGATGTTAGAGCAGTGTAAGAAATACATATACATATATATAAATATCATACATTATATACTATATATAATACTATGTGTAATAACAATCAATTGTAATTTAACATATAATAGTATACATTATATAAAATATTACATTTTATATAATAATTTTTGCTGTGTATTATATGCACAATAAAATCAATCTACTTTTTAAAGACTCATCCTGGTCTTAGTAAACCTGTAGAAGGAGGAAATGGACCTATATTAGATGTTTCCCTAAGAAGCTTTTGTTGGATGCTGGTTCCTAAGAATTGAGAAGATTGTTTCCATGCCCTAGCTGTCGTAAACAATTCTAAAAAGAACACACGAGTGCATATATCTTTTCAAATTAGTGTTTTTTGCCTTCCTTGATGACTATCCACAAGTGGAATAGCTGGATCATATGGTAGTTCTAATTTTAAGTTTTTAAGGAGTCTCTGTACTACCTAAGTGCCTATTGATGGATGAATGGATAAAGAAGATGTGGAATAAATATAAAATGGAATATTACTCAGCCATAAAAAGATGAAATCTTGCCATTTGTGACAACATGGATGGACCTTGAGGACATTATGCTAAGCAAAATAAGTCAGATGGAGAAAGACAAATAGCATACGATTTCACTCATATCTGGAAGATAGGAACCCCCCCAAAACAAACACATAGATACGGAGAACAGATCAGTGGTTACCAGAGGGGATGTGGGGAGTGGGGAGGGCAAAAGGGGTAAAAGGGGACATTTGTATGGCGATAGTTGGAAACTAGACTTTTGGTGGTGAACATAATATAGTACATACAGAAGTTGAAAAATAATGATGCACCCCTGAAATGTTTATAATGTTAGAAACCAATGTTACTCCAATAAAAAAAAAAGAGCAAAAAGAAAAAAAGGAGAGTTGGGAAGGAAGCCAGTCCTCCGCTCTGGCAAAGCTCTAGGTCTCTGGAGGACAGCTTGCTGCTTAATACGGCTGCTTTCTTTGCTCCCTCTCCCCGTCCCTTTTCTTTTCCATCCTAGGTTAACCCACAGCAGTGTGGCTGCTTCCGTTCTGAAAAGCTCTGTGGATGCTAAGAACTTAATCCTCATGAATGAAAAGAGCCGCAAAGATATGAGAAAAGCTGTATAAATTACTGCCAAGATAGGAAAATCGGATTGGCAGTAAATATAATAGAGGCAGGCAGATGTACAAAGGATTCAATGTATTTATTTAACTTGTTTTCACACATTGAAGACTTTATATGCACATTTCCTCTATTGAACAAGTATTTTGGTATCATCCAGAGTTTTCTATATACTTTCTACGTATTTAACATTATGATTGAGCTCTTATATTGTTCTAGAAACTGTTCTAAGCATTTCACTTATTATCCCATTTAATTGACATAATGACTTATAAGGTAGTTTGTTAGCCTCTTTTTGTTAAGCAGGAAACTGAGTCACAGGAAGGTTAAATATCACATCAGACAGCGTGTGGTGGAGGGAAAACTGGACCCATTGGGTTCCAGAGCTCGCCTTAGTATGCATTTCATATAAACCTTGCCTACCATTTCTGTGCAGGTACAGTGGCATGATAAGTTATGTGGCTGATAAAATTAAGGAACATATTACTGGAAATATTTTAATAAGTGAGAATTGTGAAATTATATAACAGCAAGAAAAGCATAGCATGATTTCCTCTGCTTCTCTTGACTCTAAGGTGACAGATGGGACTATTTTAGCAAGATGAATGTCTTGAAGCACTTCGGGGTTTCTAACATTTTACTTTTCAGTTCAGACAATTGTTTGATTAATGAAGTACTGGTTTGAGTTTCCCTAGTTTTCAGGCTTAAAAACAAGATCCCTGAAAGAATATACGATAGGTCTAAGTGGAAACTTGAGCAGCCATCTATCTATTTTCAAATAGCACCATTTAAATGATCACAGACAGAATTGCATAGATTAAAACTATAAAAATATGTTGTCGAACTTCCCTCTTTAACCCTCTCATAATCAGGCATCTTAAATATCAACTCCTTGCCATTGTCTCTTCTTCCTCCCACTCTAATTTTAATTGACTTGAATCCCTAAAGCTCCATCAGTAAAATAACTTCCAAATTAGTTTCCCAATCCTCTTTGCATAGAGCTTTTCTAACTTCAACATCCTTTCATGTTTGTTCTTGCTTTAATTTTATTTTCAGAGGTGAGTGTCACATTCACAAATGGGCAGCCCTGGAGAAGGCAGATCATACATTATTCTCCTTTGAATTACTCGTGACCTAGAATTCAAACATTAGAAGTGAGGGAGAGACTTGCTGTATAGATCTGGCATATACAGTTGGAAACTACCTTAGGCCAAAAGGAGCAGATGCTCTGTTTTCACAGTTGTTTATAAGCATCCCATGAAAGTAAAGACACCTTGTCTGTCTAATCTGGTCTCAGCATTTGATTTGGGCATATGGATGAAGGCAGAATTTGTGCAGAGTGATCCTTATAAATCAACTCATATCGCATCTCTTATCCACACTGATCCCTCCAATCTCATTCCTTCCCATCTTCAAAGCTTGTACCAAAATCCTCCATGATCTGGTCCCCTCTGATCGCATCTTTTAACCCTGATTCCAGTGACTCTGTTAATTTTGCTCAGCGCATTCCTATATGGACACCTTTCTATTTCTAGTTCCTTCTGCCTGAAATGCTCTTGCTGAGACGTCCCCAAGGCTCACACTTTCACCTTCTCTATGTCTTTCCTCAAATGCGTCTCAGTGAAGCTTTCTCTCACCACCCTCATCTTACCTCCTCCTCTGGTACCTTCTCTTTTCCCCCTAAAAGTTATATCTATCTTACATTTAACATATTTCACTGACTTTTTTCTTGATTATTTTGCTTCCTAAAGGTAGATATTTCTGTCCATTTTATTCACTAATATATCCCCAGTGTCTAGAACAGTACCTTGGTAAAATATTTGTTGAATAAATGAAAGAACGACAGACTACATATGCAAGAAATAGAGGTAATAAAGGAGTGTGCGATTAATTCCTTAATGGTGTCACAAAATATTTGGAAAGACTTCCTGCAGGAGGTAACATTAAAACTGGGTTTTTAAGGCTCAATAGGAATTTTCCAGGAGGGCAACTTGAAAGACGGCATTCCACACAGTCGAAACAACATGTACAAAGGCACAGATACAAAGCCATAGGATGTGTTTGGAAAACTCCAAGCTTTAAAATATTGACGAATTTTACTATGTATTAAAATAAAGATATCAGAAATTATTCTTTAAATAACGGAAAGCCTATGAGGAGTTTTAAGGATGAATGATGGAGAATCATGCTATGCTCTGGCAGCAATGAAAAGCATGAATTCCAGGAAATGGAGGCTTGACTTAGGGAAACAGGTTAAAAGCCTCAGTAACAGTGCAAGCTGAGGAAGATGAGGAACAGACGTTCTACAGCGTGTATGTGGAGGAGTGGTAACAAAAAGAATTAACAGGAATAAATGATTTACTGAGCGTGTGTGTGTGTGTGTGTGTAGGAGGTTTAGAGGAATGGAGGAGCTGAACTTATAATGTTGATGAAAAATAGGCTTGTTCAGCTGAATTACCCCATCTATCTTTTGTTTGTTGACACTGATGCATTTCTTGGGATAATTTCTGGACTGTTCACTTTTATTTGATAGATCTTGAGAGTTCCAGACTCTGGTTTATTGCTAAGGTGATGCAATTAGGAGGATGATGGACCTTTCTTTCTTAAAATCAATGAAAATATCAGCAAAACAGTCTAAGCTATATTTTCTCTCAACATGTATAATCTTAAAACCTTCGGTAAGATCTCAAGACTGCTGAACTTTATCTTGAAGTAATAGAAAACTATTGATTTTGATTCACTCACATAAAATAAGAACTATTCTCAACAAATCCTCTGCATAAAATTAGTCTGCATGTGAAATATATCACTGTCTGCTATTGCCAGCTCAGTGTGCATTATTTAATAGAAAGAACATAAACTTTAAGTCACAGTGACCTGGTCTGAATTCCATACTTGCAAGAAGACCTTTGGCAAAATTACCAGATCACCGTGAATCTTACTTTTCCCTTGAGTACAGTAAAAATAATACCTACATTGCAGGATAGTTTTGAGGTTTAAATGAGACACACATATGTATAAGTCTAGGATTCTTTAATTAGAATAACAAAAACTGACTCTGGCTAATGAGTAGAAGGGATTTAAGTCAAAACTTAAAATATTGACATGAAGCTAGAGAATGTGCAGCAATGGGCAGAAACTAAGGCAGCAGGAACCACAGAAATTGTCTCATATCCTAATGGTCTGGATGTCACCACTAGAAAGGATATGTGCCAACTACGTTTTTCATCCTTGTGTCACCTGCTCAAGACTATAAGTCCTGGGAGAGAGTATCCAGTTGGCTCATTTGGTCCCTCCCAGCGTCCATACCAAGACGCCAATCTGGGAATTTCCATCCCAACAGAACCTCACAAGGAAACTGAGAGGCTGGGGAAAGGAGAATGTATTCTTGCTGGCCAGAAACATTAAAGTTATGACTTTCAGGTGGCCCATTCAACTGATGGCTTTGGAGCTGTTTTGACCATAATCTGCAGCAAGAAATACATATTACATTACCACCTAGAGTTCACAGATGTGTATGTATGTACATGTGTATTTATGTATCACCAAGACAAAAGTTTCTCTAAACCAAACTTATTCTTAGTATATGTGTTGTACTCGTTTCATTTTATTCTATTTCATGTTTTAAAAGCCTTGTCATAGCCCATCAAGTTAATTTCATGAGTTTTGGATGGATTGCAATGCATGGGCTGAAAACATTTTATTATAGAGTGTATAATATTAGCAAATTGTAGGCATTCTGTAAATGTCAAGTTCTCTCATGCCATCTTCTCTTGTTTGTTTGGTTTCCTACTCTTCCATCAAATAAAATCGAATACAGTGGCTGAATGACCAAGATATCTGAAGCCTCTTTCATTGTACTGACCTAATGACATGGTGTCAATCATATTTTCCTAAAGAATGGAGTTGTATTAAAAAAATCAGGATTGTTAAGAGATGTGAAGTATAAAGAAAAACGGTATTGAGGAAGAAATAGTAAAATGAAGAGAATAAGATATGAGGAAACTAAGCTTCCTTTCTTCAAATAGCGTAGAATAATTTTTCTGATCCACACACACCACTGTTGCTGCTCTCTGGAATAAGACTTAGAAGATTAAGCACACCTTTCCTTAATTTTTCCTGTATTATTGAACTATTTAGCTTCTTTTCAGCACAAAAACATATCTTGACCTAAAATACTGAGTTAATTGGTTCTGGGGTTAAGGGCTTGTATTAGTAAAATAATTGGCTTAGTTCTTTATTTCAATTTTGGTGTGTGTGTCTATCATCAAAGCATGAGGCTTATAATAGGTTTGGTCAAAAAGAACTTGAATCTGATAGTTTGTGTGCTTCAAACACAAGACAATTAGAGAATTCAGAGGTTTAAAATGTTATGAATTGCTCTTTGGTCACAGTATATTATTTAAACCATTTCAGAAGGGCTTCTTTTCCCCAACTCACTGGACCCATTATATACTTGCATTAGCTGGCCTAAGCTGGTCTTCACTTCTCAATTTTTTATTTATTTATTTTTTATTGATTCCTTATCCCGTTTCCAAGGAGAACTGTGACAATCCCCCTGTCTTCAAGCCTTTCGTGCTTGATCTAGCCTTGTCAAACTAGGGAGTGATTTCTCTAACTTGTATTTGAGGTTCACCTAGTTGACTCCTCTGTTTCTCTCTCTTCAAATAACTTTGTGTCTCTCCACCAGAAGAAGCCTCTGATTTTAAGGTACACCCTTTCTCCTGTTTCTTGATCTCTGTTCCTTCTTGCCTCTTCTAAGTCCCCTAACCTAACCCCTAACCTAAGTCCTCTAATTTTGTCCCTTCTCATTTGCATTTTCAAATTGTCCTTCTTCACTGGAGATTTCTTCTTTTTAAATTAATGTTCTCAGATACCCTAACAAACTACCAAAAACTCTTTGCTCAACTTTCCTATTCTCCTAAGCTACCATACTGTAACTCCCCTTTCCTTCAAATGCTACATTTCTTGAAAATGTATACTTGTGACTTCCACTTATTCACATTCTCTCCAGTGTCTCTAATCAAGCTTTCACCTCCACCAGTCTACTGAAGCTCTTCTCTCATGACAAGACGATCCAAGAAGTGTTTTTGTTTCAGTTGGTTTCCTCGATGTTGCACTTTTCTAGTTCTTGGACTCCTTCCTGGGATCCTTGTCCTCAAGTTGTACCCTGACAAGTAGGCATCTCCCAAAACCCTCTTCTGACCTCTTCTCTTTGCATAGCTGTTAGATACATGGACTGTGGAACCTCAAAGCCTTGGATTCAATTGGAATCTGCCCCTAAGAGCTGTGCTATTTTGTCCAATTTACTTATCCTTTCAACCTTGTCAACTGGAAATAATAATAGTATCTATATCCTAGAGTTTTTGGAATATTAGATGAGATAGTGTCAGCAAAGCACTTAGAGAGTCCTTTGCTGGTAGTAAATGTCAGCTGTCATTTTTTTCCCCCCGAGAAAATATAAGTCCTTTTGCTGGGCATGGTGGAACACTTTTTGCCAGCTTCCTGTAGAAAGAACTCCACCACACCACTTCAGGCCTCCATCTGGCCCTTCGCTCTCTCCCCCACTGCTGTTATGGGTAAAGATCTTCAGCGTTCAGTTTAACACTGTGCATCTTCCTTCCTCCCTGCTTTCCTCCTTTAGACCCTAAATTTTGTACCGCAGTCTGCATGTGGATAAGTGTACCCAGTGCTAGGACTCTGTATTAGGAAATCCATTGGTGCTGCACCCCTACCCCATAATCTTCAACACTTTTTATATTCGTCTGTCATCTCCTTTTCCAATTTCAGTTGATCCAGAAATTGACCAGAAATAAGAGGGTGGCACCTCATGAGGCCTGCCTTAAACCTCAACACTCATTGTGTTCTTTTTTCTATTACGTTGAATTTAAACTCCAGCTTTTCCCCGCTCTAATTCATCCTACACATCACCGCCTATAATCTTCCTGATGAAAAGCTCTTATGGTGTCATTTCTTTTACAACAGATACACTTGCCCTCCGCTGTTTAGAGGCTGTGTTGGTTTCACTGAGACCTTCATGGCCCTCCACAGCGTGTCTGATTCTCCCACTGTTGCTTTTGTGTTCCCCAGTGCTCCAGAGGAGCTAGGCTTCTCCCTGAACAGCTTGTGAGTTTTCTTCCTCTGTGCTTTGGCTTATGCTGCTTCTTCCACATAGATAGTCTCTTATCCATCTTTATTTTTCAAAATTCTAGTACTATTCTGAAGCCATCTCCATTGTCATCTTTTCAGTAAAGGCTTTCTTGATCCTCCAATCTGATATAATTTATTCCTTCATTTGCCTGTATTTTTCAATTCTCTTATAGCATATATATCTCCTTATTTTAAAATTTATAATGGGACTATTTTATTTTCATTTGTACGATAAGATCATAATCTGTTTAAAGGCAGGAGCTATGCCTTCCTCTTTTAAAACTCTGTAGTGTCTATTGAGCACTGAGCGTGGGGCCTTGTAGTTAGTAAATGCTCAGTAAATATTTTGTGGTTCAAACTGAAATTAATAAATAACACAGGAGACTCATGGAACACATTTTCTATCCATTTGTTCTTTTGTTAAAATAGTTTTTTCCCAAGAAGGCAACTGTGGTTTTAGTTGCAGTAATAAGCTATTTCTTAACTAAACGGCACAGTGGTTATAGTTGGGTGAGTAATTTTCTTGAGGTTTTTAGGTTGCAGTTGACTTAAGGTCTTAAAACTTACAGTGGAATTAAAGGCAAAAGGTAGCATTGAAATGCTGGTTTGAAGACAGATGGTTTTCATGACAGCAGTGAAACTCAGGCAAAATGTTTGTTTAAAATGAACTCTTAAGCACTCAAAAAATGCCCTGGGCTGCTCATTTTCTTAAATTCGTTCTGTAACATATTTTTCATGCTCCTCTATGCACAAGACACAAGGCATCCTCAGTGTTCAAAACCTAATTTACAAAGACTGTAATATCAAATGCAGACAGCCCATTATGCCTGAGAAAACTTGTCATGGCACTTTGTCTTTCTGTAACATGAAGATGTTATTTCTCTTCTCCCTGCCCTTATTTTCCTCATCTCAGTTACCTTTTCCCTTTTTGTTTCTGTCTTTACTTTTTACAATGCCCTCTTTTCTTCCTATATATTTGATTTGATTCTTGACTTACATACCTGTGGGTTTGTTCCACCAAATTGACTTCAGAGAGGTCCCTAGAACCAAATAACCTAGAAATAGACCTCACTTCATACAAGATTGTAGTAAAATCCGTGAGAGTGGGGTCATACGTCCAGTACTTGGGATTGTAGCTCACGTCCTATTCTGCATTGAAAGAATAGATACAGTTGCTGAATGAATAAATTAACGATAATGCTAATACATGCAGCAGGCCTTTCTCGCATCTAGAATAATGAGGTCTTCTTGCCCTGCCCCTACCCTGAGAACTGATGAAGACTTTTCTGTCTAAGCTCCCACTAGCTATCTTCCCAGTGAAGTTGCACTGATCTCATTACCTGGGTATGCTCAAGGTTAAAGGTTAATGCTTCTAGAAAACTCTTTCCCTCTCATTTCTTTGCTTACTCCTATTCAATTCATCCATCAGTTCCTAGTTTTTTCAATTGCTTTTCATACAGCTCAAATCTAGGATTGCCAGATCTCACACAACACTGTTTTTTTCCAATCACCGCGCTTATTGCATTGTTTCAAAATTGTTAGTTGCCTTGTTTATTTCTTCCTTGACTATTATTTCCTTTTAAGAAGAGGCCTTTTCTGCCTTGCTCCCTGCTACATTTCCAGTATGCAAACACTACTTGGCAACAGCCAGGATGGAGACAATTAATGGTGAAAACAATTAATTGAAATATTTAAATGGGTCCTCTGGCTTAACCTGGCTGGTCATACCAACTCCTTCGGAGAACTAGTGGAACCCAGGGTGCCTGGCCAAGCTGGCTGCCCTGGACGTCTGGTTTGAGTGAGGGAGCCGGGAAGGACTGGTTGGCAGATGACACAGTGTGGGATTATCAGAGAAATGAAGGGCAATGTCCAGGAATGAAGGTGCCAAGGAGGCAATTCGACTAAAACATCTATCTGGAGGGGATGCGCAGAAGCAGCACAATGCAATGGGAGCAAAAACTAGAGACACAGTGACATTAAAAATGAGGAGGAAAAGAGGGTAGGCTGAAGAGCCTGAATGCCTGGGAACACAGCCAAAGGGTTGTTTTATGGAGCTTCTGACTTAACAGCACAGAGAGAAAGGGAACTGTTTAAGCACGCTGGGCCAGTTTGGATAGATGTTGGTATTCTTGATTTCCCACAAAATGCCCTTTAACATGGAGAAAGAAAGAACATAATAATTTCCCAAGTAAATATGACTGTAAAATTATTGTCAATCTTGGATGAATTTTCACTACTTTAATATTTTAGGCTGAATTGAGAATGAGTTGGCACCTGATGGATACTTTCTCACTCGACATAGTCTCAGCCCTGGTAGTCTAAAGGAAAGTAGGGAAATATTTCATTCCTACTCTCTCCTTTCTGGGAAAGAGGTCCTGGCTCTGGACCAACCAGAAATCTGGGCAGGTATCCTTCTGCAGATGTCTTTTGGGGTGGCCAGAGAACTCCATATCCATCTGACAACTTACCAGGTCCCAGGAAATACCAGGGCAAAAGTGCTGGTAGTGGCCCATTGCATTGCAAGAAGTGTATTTCTAGCAAGTCAATGTTGCTTCCTTCCAGACCCTTTCTTACATTATCCTGTTTTGTTTTCCTAAGGTGACATAGCACTATTTGAAATGATGTTATTCATGTGCATAATTACTTATTCCTGATTCCAGCACTAACATGTAAGCTCCAAGAGAGCAAGCTACAGGGGCAGCTTGCTCACCCCTGTATTCCCTAGCACCTAGGACATTACTTGGCATAGAGTAGCACTCTATAAATATTTGTTAAATCATAAGTTAAGGAAAATGGATGGAGTTGGAATATTTCTGTTTTCAGTACATGTTGTGGAGTGTACCCCATCTGTTCAGACAGTCAGAGAACCAGAGACAGTGATAAGAGAAGAGCTCGCCCTAACTCAACAGAGCCGTGCTTGAGGACCTGTGCAAGCTGGTCCACACTCCAGACGGAGGACTGATGAGACGTTGTCTGCAATCCGTAGGGCCAAGGTACACACCTCTCCCATTAGCAAAACTGAGCCTGGATAGAACTCCTATTTTTGATAATGCCGTATAAATTAGAAAATAAGTTTAGAAAAATTTTGACACCCTTAATAAGATAGAAAAGACATGGTCTTCATGAAACAGGGATAGACAGCCAAATGACGAGAATATGAGGCAGACAGTCAGAAGGGTGAGTAAGGAAGGAATCAAAAAAAAAAAAAAAATAGAACAGTAAAATTAGATTAAAGTCTGTGCTAAAGAATTAAATTGACACTGTGGATAATTAAATGATGATGATGCCAACGCTAAAGCTGAGGATGTCTGACATGAGCTGGGCACTGATATGTTTCAGACCGTGTGCTAAGGCCTATGTATGCGCTGTTAGCGCCACACCTTCCTCATTATGACTGCACACTAGGATCAGCTAGAGAAAACTTTTTAAATATCAGTGCTTCACCTCACACCCAGATTCTGATTTCATTAGTCTAGAGTGGGACCCAGGCAGTTCCACATCATTGCGCAATGCCAGCGGTCACTGCCAACAGAGAGTAAAATATCTTGTGAATTGTGCAATGTGGGTAGCCCTAGGCCTACTCCTCTTAATGATTATCATTATCATTATTATTATGATTATTTAGTTTCATAAGTGATTCAAACAAAAAGCCAGTGTTGAGAATTGCTGGCGTACGTGATTTTATTTAATCTCATTTTTGGGGATAGGCTTGAAACGGTCTCCCAAAATGCAGAGGGAAGAGCAAATAAATAAAAGTAATGAGAAAGAAGACTATAGATATGAGAAAAAATAGAAAGGAAACTCAAACTAAGAATTATAGGCATTCTTATAAGAGAGGCCAAGGCCTCTAGAACAGAAATAATGATTTACAGCATAATTTCCAAAGTCTTCAGTTACGAAGAAAGGACCCATTGAAAGGGCATGCCATGCTTCATATAAAATTAATAAAAAAGAGGCATCTATATCTATGAATTTCAAAAGTGTAAAGTATTCTTATGAATCAACATCAAGGGTCAAAACAAAACAAACCAAAAAACCGTTGGGCCAGACGGGTGGTGTAGTGGTTCAGTTCACATGTTTACTCCGGTGGCCTAAGCCTGGGGTTCCCGAGTTCAGATCCTGGCCATGGACCTACACGCTGCTCATCAAGCCACACTGTGGCAGCATCCCACATACAAAATAGAGGAAGATTGGCACAGATGTTAGCTCAGGGACAATCTCCCTCAAGCAAAAAGAGGAAGACTGGTGACAGATGTTAGCTCAGGGACAATCTACCTCATCAGAAAAACCCAAATAAACTGGCCACAAAGGCATAAAAGTGGCCTAGCTTCAGACTTTTGTGATAGAAGAAGATGAAAAAACCTCCATAGAATTTTGTGGATGACAGTTTGTTATCTGTGACCAGACAAGATATTGTTCTCATGTGAAGGTGAGAGAAAAACATTTTCCTTTAAGAATTTAACAACCAGCTGAAAAATTATACAAATATATTCTCCATCTGACTAGATTTAGTAGTAGTAGATTTTTATCTTACGGCATAAACCAAACATATCTTAGATAGATTAAACCATGTGTGACTGTCTGTATCTATTTATAATTTACTTTATATATGTTATAATAAGTGTATGCTGAAAGATAACATAGATAAATATTTCAAGGTAACAGCATGAATCAAAATAGAAACTATTTATAAAACTGACTCTTTAAACATCTTTTCCCAACAGAAATCATGATAAACCAAATTTAAAAGAAAACAAACAGTAATATATTCTCAACATATATATTAGACTGTGTGTGTTTATATGTATGTATACATACACATTATAATGATGTAATGAATAGGAAACAGATAGGAAACCTTGACAAGGGCAAATGACACAAACAGATAATTACAAAGTAAAATATAATTTTACAGATACTTGTTGAGTGAATGTGTAAGCCAAAAATTTTATTTATTTTTTTCCAGCCTTATTGAGATATAACTGACATATAACATTGTGTAAGTTTAAGGTGTACATCGTGTGCATTTGACGTGCTCGTGTATTGCAAAATGATTACCACTGTCAGGTTAATTAACACCTTTATCACCTCACCGGAGTATCATTTCTTTTTTGTGGTGAGAATATTTAAGATCTACTCTCTTAGTAGCTGTCATGTATATATAATACAGTGCTGTTTACTATAATTACCATGATGTACTTTAGAGCCTCAGAGCTCATTTATCTTATAAATGGAAGTTTGTACCCTTTGACCAACATCTCCCCATTTTCCCCATCCCCAGCCACTGGCAACCGCCATTCTACTCTCTGTTTCTATGAGTTTGGCTTTTTTAGATTCCACATATAAGTGATACCATACAGTATTTGTCTTTCGCTCTCTGACTTATTTCACTTAGCATAATGCCCTCAAAGTCTATCCATACTGTTGCAAATAACAGTGTTTCCTTCTTTTTATGGCTAAATAATATTCCTTTGTATATATACACCATGTCTTCTTTGTCCATTCCTCCAGAGACAGACATTCAGGTTGTTTCTAAATCTTGGCTGTTGTGAATAATGCTACAATGAACATGGGAGTGTTACTGAACCTGAAGTGAGTTCGCTCATCTGTTGCGCAGCAAGCCAATCTCTGACGCCGGGTGTGGTGGAAGAAAGTAGGAATTTTATTTTTGCACAGCGCTGAGCAAGGAGAGAGGGCAGCTAATGCTGAAATCCCAAACTTGCCGAAAAGCTAAAAGGAAGGGTTTTTATTTGGGGTTTTAGGTAGGGGAGGGGAAGCATATGGCCTTGCTGGTCAGAGCTTTCCCACCAGCCTGTATCTCTTTGCGGGGAGGAGATGATCCAGGTGCTTGTCCTAGATGGTGTCTGTCTTCATGGAGGACAGTGGATTCTGGAGCAAGGAAGCCAGAGAGTAAGCAGGGAATGAGTGTTTTGGTTTTAACCCCATATCTGCTGGGTTTAATGTGGGGAAACTGATATCAGGAGTGCAAATAGCTCTTTGAGATACTTTCATTTCCTTTGGATAGATACCCAGAAGTAGGAGTGCTGAATCATGCTAGTTCTATTTTTAATTTTTCAAAGAATCTCCCTATTGTTTTCCGTAGTGGCTGCACTAATTCACATTCCCACCTACAGTGCACAAATGTTCCCTTTGTCCACACTCTCTCCAATACTTGTCATTTCTTGTCTTTTTGATAATAGCCGTCCTAACAGGGATAAGGTGATATCTCATTGTGGTTTTGATTTGCTTTTCCCTGCTGACTAGTGATGTTGAGCATCTTTGCATGTACCTGTTGACATGTATCTATACATCTTCTTTGGACAAAGGACTGTTCAGTTTCTCTGCCCATCGTTTCCCATCGGTTGCTTGTTTTTTTGCTCTTGAGCTGTATGAGCTCCTTATATATTTTGGGTATTAACCCTTTATCAGATATATGATTTGCAAATATTTTTCCCTATTTTGTATGTGCCTTTTCATTTGGTGATCATTTCTTTCATGCTGCAGCAGCTTTTTAGTTTGACGTAGTCCCACTTGACTTTTGCTTTTGTTGGATGTGCTTTTGAAGTCCCATCCAAAAAATCGCTGCCAAGACTTAGAGAGAAATGGGCCTCTTTGGCAGCATCCCACGCAGCTGGGGAAGCCGGGTTCTTACTCACATACTCTTACCTTCCCCCTATGGGAGAAATCACGTACTGAGAAGATCTCTCTTGGCCCTGAACCATGCCTCCTTGGGAGAGGGCTGATGCAGGTTAAGTCAAGCCCTTCCTCTTACCCTCTCCAATGCATCTAAACTCATTTTGGTTTTGCTCCAGTCGTGTGCTGGAACTTCTCTGCTGGAAACCTGGACTTCCCCAAGGGCTCTCTTATCCATTTGTGATTGTCTAACAGTGTTTTCCATGGACTCCTGGACCACAGCCAAAAGGGACTGGAGCTGGTTCACGAGCCATTGCAGGGTCCACAGTCAGGACCAAGGTCTGTCTGCCTATTACCTGATGCACAGGTGGGCAAGGCTCCTCCTGGGTCCCTCGGTGTATTGCTGGATCCCACAGCTCCCATAAAGATGCTTTTGTCCATGGATGGACGTCGAATTGTTGTTGTTGGGAGGTAGACAAATGAGGTACGCTTTATTCAGCCATGTTGCCGATGTTCCTCTCCATATATATATACATATTATATATATTATATATATGTATTACATATATGTATTTATGTATATACATATTTATACATTTATGTATACATATATATAATTTAACAATAAAGACAAATTAAATAAATTACCTGATGTGATATTTCACCTATAAAATTACCAAAGATTTAAATAAATAATCACATGGTATTACTCTATCCTGAGATTGCGAGTGGATGAACAGCCTCAGAAACTGCTGAATGTGAACGAGTGTAACATTCTGGAAAGCAAACTCATGATATGTATTAAGAACACTTCGAAAGTCTCTCTTTTGATTTAGTACTTACCCTTCTTGACTCTATTCTTAGAAAACTTTCATGGATACTTACCAAAATGTAATAAAAAGTGTGTTCACTTCAGTGTTATTTGCAAGAGAAAAAAATATTAGAAGCAGCTAAAATTTTTAGCTACTAGGTGGTAGAGAATATTCCTGTTATAGTCACAAAAATATTTTAAAATTACTTTTCATGACGTGGGGAATATTTTTATTATATAATCCTAAGTAAATTACTGAATATTAGTGCGATTTGAGTTTTGTAAAACAAATTACAAATGTAAAATAGTATTGGAAAGAATTAACTAATCATAATACTATTATTCTCTAGATGGTGGGATTATGGGGGTTATATAATCTTCTTTGTAACTTTACTATAAAATTTTAAATATATGATAAAAAATTACAAAATAGTGGGGAGGGATTATTCAGTAAACAATGTGCTGATAAATAGAAATTTAGAAATAATTCAAATTAGATACTTATCTTACGCTGCACACAAGCATAAATTTATTTATCGCTTTAACACAATATTTTCTATGTCTGTGTGCCAGCACTCTAACTTTTTGCATCTTGATTTTTTTTTCTTTTTGCATCTCAATGACTAAAATATCTACAATGTTTTAGGGACAAAATAACAGAATGGCTAGTTTACTCTCTTACAGAAAACTAAGTACAACATTATAGAAATATGAAGTATTTGATTTATATTTGAATCTTTAGTTTTCTCGTGAGAAAAAAAGAAGTAGGCCAATGCATAAGCTCTTAGCCTTTTGCTATAATGCCATTACAAATCAATTTGAAAGAATGTGCAATTTTTATACCATGGGGAATATCCAGCAATTACATTACTTCAGAATGCTATTCTTTCTAGAATGTGTACTCACTGGAGAGTTAAGTAATGTTAAATAAATTAGCATCTTAATGAAGATTGTATATTAATACTGTCCTTGTTCCTAAGTAGTAATTGAATTCCAGTAAATCAGAGAATTCAATCTTTGCTAAATAAATATCATTGTCTTGGAAAGTACTATGCTGCAGCTGAGCATTTGCTGTCCTCCCTAATGTTTAGAGAGGGCTATTATTAAAGAGAAAACGTATTCATCTTGAGGACTATATGGTTTGGAAATTTTGCTTACTGTCCTATAGAGCAAATTAAATAGGTATAGTCAATGCTCTCAAGTGAGTCATTTAGATAATCTAATTTAGTTATAGAATGTGGTAGTTTTATACTGTATCACTGAGGTGATAGAACCCTAACAACAGTTCTATCATAAATTTAATTTCTATAGAAGACTCAGCCCAACCACAAGGAATGACAGTAAGATTCTTACCACACAGTATAATACTTAGCGAGTAGTTTTCAGATAAAGTTTTTAATCCAAATGAATTTAACTTTTCAATGAATTTAAGACTTCAGTGTGAGTTTTTTAAAATACCATATATGTTAGTAAACATGAAAATCCAGCATAAAGTGAGAAAAGGATCTCTAAAATAAAATGACAAAGCTTGCATATAATGCTTTATCTTGAATTATAATTTATCTTGGGTCTTAGGTTCAGTCAGTAATGGCTGCACAAATCACTTTGTGTCATGGAGAAGAAGGCTTTCGTGTGTGTGTGTGTGTATGTTTTCATGCTAACCATGATTTACCAGGTCATTCATATAGATTTAGTTTCCAAAGCCTTTCAGACTTACTCTCCTGTCCACTTTTTCCTACTCTTTAACTCTCAGAAACTCCCTTGGTCTTGATTAGTGCCTTAAAATTGACCACTGTCCTTGTTCTGCCTTGTTAACTCAGAATGCAGAAGATATGGTACACAGGATTGTATGCAAAATAATATATGAATAGTTTGTTAAGTGCCAAGTTCTGGGCTAGTCATTTTATAAGCGTTATTTAATACTCATAGCAAATCATTTCACAGAAAATCAAGCTGAAACTCAATGAGGTTAAGTCACTTTCTTAAGATGACATAACTATAAATAATTAATGATAGAGTCGAGATTTTTCTTAGGGACCTCTGAATAATATGAAGCCTATAATATGAAAGCCTATAATATGAAGGGAAGGTAATTAAGACATTGAATATACATGTCAATATTTTCATCCATGTCCCTTGAAAGGCCTTACAGTACCTTCTCAAATTTGTGCTGGACTTTCTCTAGTAGCTGTCCTCATTTGATGGTTTGGAATCACTAAGCTGAGGTACACTGGAGTCTATTTCATGAAGATTCATTGGGCTTTCATTTCTGCAAATTGACAGCAGCATCTTCAAGATGAACTTGGAGAGTCTGAACAAGAACTAGGAACCTGCTTGATCCCACTGGTCACCAGTAGACTTGTGAGCCCAGGCTGTCCTGCGTTTCCTCAGATTCTCTCAGAGACTTTTAAAAATGAAAGTGCTTTGAACTTAGCTCTGTCTGGAGGTCCTGGAGGCCACCCCCAGGTTCAATCATTTGCTAGGAGTACTCATAGGACTCGGGATCTGATGGCTCTCGTGGCTACGTGTTTTTACAATGAAAGAATACACAGCATAATCAGCAAAGGGAAAAAGCACACGTGGCAAAGTTGGGAGAAACCAGGCAAGTGTTACTAATGCCTTGTTTAAAATAATTTAAGTGTTTCAGATATATAGATAGTAGAGGGAATTTGCTGCTGCTAGCGCTGTTGATTCCCACTCCTAGGACCCCTGTGTCCAGCAGAGCAGAACCCTGCCCGGTCTTTTTGTGCCATCCTCTCACCTTCCAGCACTATATCAGACAATGCTCCTCTGCTATTCACAGGGTTTTCACGGCCAATATTTTCAGAAGTGCATGGCCAGGTCCTTCTTCCTAGTCTGTCTTAATCTGGAAGCTCTGCTGAAACCTGTCCACCATGGGCAACCTTTTCCTTGCTGGTATTTGAAATACTGGTGGCATAGCTCAGCATCACAGCAACACACAGCCACCACAGTGTGACAACTGACAGAATGCAAGAGCTATCCATGTAACCACCACTCATATTTAACAACTGTTAATATATCGCCATTTTTGTTTCAGTTGTCTTTGAAGCTACAGATATATTCGAGGGCTGCTTTGTTTCTGTACTTATTGCTAGTTCAGTTCCTCTTTCCCCAGAGCAGGATCATCATGTAACTCACCTCCAAGGGCACCAGTCATGTGAAATACAGTGCAAATGGTGTCATGGAGATGTGCAAGGCTGCAGATCTTCCCTTGAACTAGTCGCAATCTGAGAGTTGGTATGGATCTTTCCTGACAATGCTTTTATACCTTTGCTACATATATATGGACCCATAAATAATTTATAGTATTATTTCGGAATTTTCAAAGATACACATGAATGCTAGTGGCCTCTTTGTAGCTAAATCTCAGGAAATATTTTCAGTACTCATCTTGCTTGACCTTTCCCTAGCATTTCACTCAATGGACCACTTCCTTCTTAAAACTCCCTTTCTTTAGCACCTTTGGCATCACTCTTCCTGGTTCTCCTCTTTCTCTTCTTGCCACTCAATTAATTCTCCTTCCTTGACTCTTCTCAAGTCTTTTGTGTCCTTTTCCACTAACCCTAATCTCATGGGGATTTTATTCACACTCATATATGCTAGTAGTAGCCATCAGTAGGGGTGCCGATGATGGCCTCCTTGGGAATCTCCATTCCAGATTTTATGCCTTCATTAATATCCTCCTGAGATTGATTACTGTCTATAAGCACTGTGGTCAGTTCTGCGTCAGACCTGTTTTCCACATTTTACTTTAAGCCACAGGTTAGTGGCAAGATGAATAATAGAATAAACATATAAACCTAAACTTTAATTTTGGTGCTGTATTCTTCCAGTAGATAAGGCATTTTTCAGTTTGCAAGGCTGTAAATTTATCATCATTCCTCCCAGGTATAATTCTCTTTCTGGATTTTTTTTTTTTTTTAATCCCAGGGAATGGCATTAATCATCCAACTAGAATGAACTAATTATCATTCTTGATTCTTTTTTTTTAATTGAGGTATAGTTGACATACAATATTGTATTAGTTTCAGGTGTACAATATAGTGATTCAACACTTATCTACATCACACAGTGATCACCCTAATAAGACTAGTAACCATCTGTCATCATACAGAGTTATTACATGTCGACTGTATTTCCTATGCTGCACATTACATCCCTGTGACTTACTTGTTTTACGACTGGAAGTTTGTACATTTTAATCCGCTTCACCTATTTCACCCTTTTCCCCACCTCCTCCTCTCTGGCAACCACTTGACTCTTTTTATACATTACTACGAACATCTAATTAATCACCAGGTTCTACTGGAACCTCCTCTTTCACACCTCTCCAAACATTCACTGATTTCCAGTCACATTCCCACTGGCCTAATGAAGAACCTTATCACTTCTCATCTGAACTGCTCTCTCTTTGTAACTTGTTTTCCTCGCACTAATCCAGGGGATCTTGTTAGAATACAGCTCTGCTCAAGGTACCTCCTGCTTGCACCCTTTGATGGCTCCCTGTTCCTATTTCCCTGTTGAGTAGCTCGCCAAGTGTTCAAGATAAAGAGCAAACTCCGTAGCAGGAAGTTTGAAGCCCTTGGTATTCTGACCCATCCTTACTATTTACCAGTCTCTTTGACTACTGAGGCTGACCATTTTGCTTTCCAGCCACATGCAACTAACTCTAGTTCTCAGTATTTCTCAAATTTTCTCTTAGCTCAAGAGTTTTTTCACTCGGTCAGGTGTAATTTATAGTTTTTTATGATTGAACACATAAAAATGTTAAACCCATGAGCACCTCGCAGCACCTGACTGAGTCCTGTGGTGTCCACTTGTCTGAAAGGTGTTGACTCACTCACCCCTTTTACCCCAAAGGCTTTCTTAATCCTGGGTCTCTCCTTACCCCAGGTGGGGGGTACTTCTCCATCTCTACTGACTACATTGTATTATCTGTTTACTTCTTTGTCTCTCTTGCCTTCCTTGAGAACAAGTACTTATTCATATTTGTACCCTCAGTGACAACCACATACTTGATAATAGTAGACACTCAGTAAATATTTGTTGAATAATGGGATAAATGAAATTCTGTTGTAGAGATTTATATTTAAAAAGTCGATTAAAATCATCCCGGCTCATCAAATCTCATCTCACAAACTACCTCCTACATTGAGCTTTTGGGATCCTTCCTCCTCCGTTGACTGGTTAGGACCTTTCCTTCCCTTGAGTAGTTCTTCTCTTATAACTCACGATATTATATCTTGCATAATTTATGTCATGTGTGTCTTTGTCCTACCTTCCCTGCTCCAATTTTAAGCTCCTGGGGAGCTAATCCTAGTCCTCATCCTCTTTGTATTTCTAGCACCAAGCTATGTGCCATGGCAGGGAATCAACATATGCTTACTGGATTTTGAATTTATTTGACTGACATATGATGGTTAGGCTAACATGTGAGATAGCTAAGACCACACACCAGGCATATTTTGATCTACCGGAAATAAAACCTTTTGTTGCTTAAACCATTCTATAAAAATAAATTCTTGGTATAAAGCAGTTGATCATATGTTCCATGAAAAAGAAGTGTGAAGTCAGAATGATGTAATGAACTGATTATCTATCTATCTCTGGAACAAGTTCAGAAACAGAATGCTCAATACAGGATAATTATTATTTTGTAACATTTCAGTAATCAACATAGACTTTCTAGAATGCTTTCAAATATTGTTTATAATTTTCTGATGGCCATACTAATGATATGAGTAGATATCAGATGCTCCTAATTAAAACCATTGTTCTAAATTTTGAATTTCTTCAGAAACTTGTATCAGGATTCTATCATATGCCATCATGAGGTGATATGAGTCACAGCTATCGCAGATAGTCTGAACAGTAAGGGTTTTGTTAGATGTTCGTAAAAGAAACTAACCTTTAATGAAGTTTTAAACAAACTGACTTGAAAGAACAGATGATATCCATTAGGCACAATCAGAAGTCATCCTAGTGGAACACTTAATGTATATTCTTTCCAACACCATAATCAAGACTATTATTACATTTAGCAAATACTTATTGAATGCCTACCATAGGTGAAGCACTCTGCTGAGTATTTGACAGCAGAATCTATGAGGATGTTTATAAGATTTTATACCGGAAGAATTTAATCTTTACTCTTCTCTGTTTAAATGGTGGTTGCCAGGGTTTGGTAGGAGGGGGACATGGGGGAGATATTGGTAAAGGGGCACAAACATGCAGTTATGTGGGATGAACAAGTTCTGGGGATCTAATATACAGCAGTGTAACTTTGTTAACAATACTGTACTGCATCCTTGAAATTTGCTAAGAAGGTACATCTTCAAATGTTCTCCCCATAAAAGAAAAGAAATTTAGCTTGATTACGTTAATTATTTCATAATGTATATATGTATCAAATATCAAATGGTACACCTTAAACATATACAATTTTTGTCAATTATACTTCAATAAAGCTGGAAAAATAAAAAAAAATAACAAATCAAAAAATATTAGCCCAGAATTGCTCTAGTAGATAGTACAAATTCATATTCACTCAAAAACCATTGCAAAAATGTGCTACATACTTTCTAACATGAACATGTGTACAGGTAGCTTTCCTGCACTGTCTTTGTAAATGAGCAATATGGAGACAATAATATAACAATTAGTTCTTTTCTTGAGAGCGTGTTCTTTGGCGAGTTCTATAAATACACCATCTTATTTACGTATGAGGGACAGAGAAGTTAAACAAGCTGGGAAATAACAGTAGACATTTCAACCTAGACAGACTGAGTTAAGAGCCTTTGATTTTAGCCACTATGCAATATTGGTATAAGGACTTATTTCACAAGACCAAATGTAAGGTGCTCATTTCTTAAAAATATACTCTTAGGGGCTGGTCCCATGGTTGACTGGTTGGGTTCACGCACTCTGCTTCGGCAGCCCAGAGTTCTACGGGTCCAGATCCTGGGCACAGACCTAGCACTGCTCGTCAGGCCATGCTGAGGCTGCGTCCCACATAGCAGAACTAGAAGCACTTACAACTAGAATATCCAACTATGTACTGAGGGCTTTGGGGAGAAGAAGAAAGAGAAAAAAAGGAAGGTTGGCAACAGATTTTAGCTCAGGGTCAATCTTAAAAAATAAATAAATAAATAAGCAAATAAATAAAAATGTACTCAAATTTGGTCTCTGCAACTTTATCGTTTTCTAAAGAAAAATTTTTTATTATTCATTCTAAAAGTTTTTTAATACCAATTAAAATGCAGCCCAACCATGACGTTTTTACCTGCCATATAGTTCTAAGTGAATGTTTCTGCATTATTTCACAAAATAGTTGAGCTATTCTGTTACACATCATTTTCAAATATCATAGTGCATTTCATAATAGTACATTTATAACCTCACAAATTGGATTAAATCTTCACCTACAGTGAGCTATACTACTAATAAATGTAACATTCATCTCATTCCGAGGTAGCCACTTAGTAAATAGCTGAAATTAAAATTTGAAAAACAGTCCTGTTAGAGACTGCTATGGTCAACGCAGTCTGAAGCCATCTTCAAGTTGATATCAACAAAGGTACTCTGAAAGGTCTGAGCAGTAATAAATAAGAAACATCATGTCATCGTTTGCCCAAAAGATTCATTAGAGTTCTAATCCATTTTTCTCTTAGACTTACAAAAGGTGTTCAAGACCAATAAGATCAATAAGGGAAAAAACCAAACATGTGTGTATTCCTTAAGGAAAGAACCTTTTATTCTACCCCCAGACTCCTTCCGAACCAGGCCAGGTAAAATGAGACCTGCCTCCCATTCTGAAAGGGGCACCAAGCCAGATTCCATTCAGTTACCATTGTACGAAAATGCAATCATCCATGCCTAATTCTGCTTGTCTCTAACTCATGTTGCATGTCCTTTTATAGTTTCAATGTGGGCTCATGACTCATATTTATTTAATCCTCACAACAGCCTTATGGGTTGGCATAGAACTTAAAAACTGAAAGAGACAATGGAGATCACGTAATTCACACTCACTTCTTGGATAAGAAAATCTGGATCCAAGCCTATGTTTCAGAGGACAGTGACCAGGAGGGTGAGGGAACTCAAACTCGTAAGAAATGGTTGAAGCTTATGCTCAAGAATACTTGCTAAAATGAATTAAATGGAATAATGTAATGTAGGAAACTAATCTGTTTAAATATGAATGAAGAAATGGTGGAAAAGCAATTTGCATGAAATTCAGACATAAAATGATATCGAGGAAGCCTACATTTACATATTCTTTGCATATAGTAAATTAAAGTTTTATATTTTAATCCATCACAAGAATTTACTAGCTGTAAAAATTACATTTAGGTGGATAAACTCTTTCCTGAACAGTACGTGATTTCAAGAACTCAAAAAAGAAAGAGAGAGGCACTTATTAAAATTGTTTCCCTTACAAGAGATTCAGGATTCAACATATTTTTCTTTTTCAAAAAGACATGCTTGGCATACAAAATATTGTGAAAATAAAATGAAGCGATGCAGAACTCAGGAAGCATGTTTTTATCTGGTTCAATGCCTTTAAATCCTTCATTAAAACTTTGTTTACCTCAGGCAGAAGAGTCTTCTACGTTATATCAGTATTTTAAGGGCAACATTGGAAAGAAATGTTGCTTTTCAATGATTTTTCTCCCTAATTAAATTTTGTGGGAAAGAATTCCAGAGCCAGGGAGGGAAAAAATCTATCACAGAAGGATGTGCTGCCCTGTGGACAGAGAGCAGGTGTTATGGATGACTCTCTGAAGGTTTCCCTCCCTCCACCTCCCTCCATCGCTTCCTCCTCTGTGACAGCTGAGATCATTGCTCACAGTCTTGGTCCAGAAGAAACCAAACTGGCCTAAACCACATGGAAATTGAACCTACAAACTCAGCTTCGTGAGTACCCTTTTGGGAAAGAACATACGTATGGGTTCCCTTAATCGCTGAGTTTTTAATGTTATACTCAATAAAGAATAAGTTTTTGAAAAATTAGAGCTCCAGTAATATCCACGTGAGATGTTTCCAGAGCTCCCTGCCCTCCAGCCTGGAACAGACTGTGAGTGATAAGGTGGGGGGACTTATTATGGCTCTAAATAGAGCCTTGTTGGGAAGCTGGTGGAGGAGGATGGAGGAGACCAGTGGGAAAGGAGATAAAGGAGCCACTCAGGGAATCCTTGAGAGGGGGAGAAGTTCAGAAAGGCTTCTGACAGGCAGGTGGTCTTGTGAATGTTTATCTCGTTCACACCAAATTTCTAAGTCTTTTGAGGTTTGCCTATCATTAAGTTTTGTAAGCATAGTATTACATTTTCCTAAATGTAAGCTATTTGTCACCTTAAAAATTGCCAGCCTTGTTTGTAGAAAAGAATGAAGAGCAGCTGCCCAAGAGAGAGACCTAATTTTCTCTGTGTGGGAGTGCAGTTTCTTAAATGGCCACTTTCAAATCAACCTCCTGATTCACAGATATTGCTGCTTTGTGATTTATAAACCAAATCACCCCTTGAAGAATGAGTCTTCAATGAACAGATAAGACATAATTTATTTTCTGTAAACTTGGTAGTCCCCTATTGAACTAAAAATTTGTAGCTTTCGTCAGGGTCTAGCATCTGGCCTGTGGCCATAGCTCTGAAGAAAATGGCAGTTCCTTTTCGGTTTGTCAGTGATCCTGCACACTCCTACATTCTCTCAGGGTTGCAGAGTTCCAAGGCTGTGTCTAGGTGTACAGTAAAGTTAGCTCTGCCTTCCCTCTCCTCTGTACCTCCTCTATGGATATGATGGATGCATGAAATAGACAGTGGCTATTTTCTGTAACTTGAGAAACCCTAAGAAAGCCCATCTTCCCCAAAACATATTGCTGGAGGGTGCTTGGGGATTTTTGAGCTCACTATTTTTAAAAATGCAAATTCTGTTTAGTAAATTAACATGATAATCTTCTAATACTTTAGCTGGGATTTATTTTATCATACGGGGTTTCCATTCAGCAAACATTTAATAGCCACATTTTATGTTTGAAAGGCAGTTATTTGCTTTGTGAGATACAAACATAAGCAAAAAGTTATCCTTGCACTGGATAGCTTTTAGACCACCAGACTGTGAGTTTCTTAAAGGTGGAATGTCTCTTATAGGACTTAGAATGGTAGAATTAATGAATAGTATTTATTCAATAAATATATTACTGAATGATTCCATAGATTCTTCATGCACACAAATATCTATGATCCAAACAGTGCATTATGAGTAGCATGAAAATATCAAAAGTCTTTTGTCAAAGAGAAGAGTCAGAAGAGGATTGGTAGAGGCTTCACAGAGGATGTTTCACATGTCTTGATTGTTGGGTAGGATTTAGGCAGCTTGTGGGAAATGGTTATGGAATTTCTATTAGGGTAAATAGTGAAGACTAAGATCCAGAGATTAAAAATAAGAGTGTACATCCTCTTTGGGAAGTGATTAGTGCCTCTAGGAAAGCACAGAGCAGGAAGTGGGAAACAAAGCTTGTGACCCTGAATCGAGTCCTACGAATGCCTTGTAAAGGAACGTGGACATTATTCCTAAAATAAGCTGTAGGGAGCTACTTGATCATAATAACAAAATGAGATCATTGGGTATATCTGAGATGAAAAGAAAACACAAAAGGGTTTGGGGCAAGTCATAAGAAGCTATTTCTGTGCCAAATTTATTTTTTTCACACAAATCTAATGCCCTGCTTTTCTTGGTTCTCTAGCACTTTTATTAGATACGGAATTTGGTAAATATATTCAAATGGTCCACTAATTAGTATGGGACTTCCTTGGTGTAAAACTCATATCCAGTGGAGGAGAAAAAATCCACAGAGTTTATTTATGTGAGAAAATAAGTCACTTGAAGGAGGTGTTCTTCAAATATAAAGCCAAAACACTGCAAAAGAATCTGTGGTTATATCTTAAATAACTTTATTGTTAATACTATTCCTTGTGCCTTCTAACATCTGTGAAATGTTTTGAAATCTGGCCCCACTCTCTAAGAGCAGAAACACTCACTCAGTTGATTCTTGCCCTTACTAGCTCTAAGCGGTGCTCAGGGCTTAAGACGCACCATTCTCATAGATTTTTAATGAGAGTCACATGATCTCTCTTTGGATTTCCCATGAGGAAGGCTTAGAAAGGGCTCTCTTTATAAATCAGAGGGTAAATGCAAAATGCCCCCTTTAAAGAGCCTGCTAAGGGGTACAAAAGATTGGGTTCAATGTTTTGGAATGTGCCCTTTTTTTTGTTTTGCAGATGGAGAATTGTTAGAGGGTTATTAGAAGCAGTTAAATGACAGGGAAATTATGAGGAGACTATGGACAAATCTGCCTTCATTTTGATTTGAATGTTGGAGTATTCTCAGTGTTTGTCTTGTGTTCCTAGTAACGGAATGCAACCCTTTATCTTTTGTTAAAATGTCCTTCAATAATATTTGATTATGCAGATGTATCAGAATAAAGCGTGTATTCCAGAGTCAGTCTCTCTGCAATTGTTTTCCTATTATAAGAAACATAAAGTCTCTTTCATTATGGAACTACAAGAAGGATATGGCTTTTGTGTGTGTGTGTGTGTGTGTGAGAGAGAGGAAGATTGTCACTGAGCTAACAATCTGTGCCAATCTTCCCCTATTTTATGTGGGATGTCGCCACAATGTGGCTTGATGAGCGGTGCCAGGTTTGTGCTGGGACCTGAACCTGCAAACCTCGGGCTGCCAAAGCAGAGTGGTTTCGTGGCACTTGGCATGTGGCTTTTGATTTCCTTAAGGTACACATTTGGGTCCCTTTTATTTCAGCCACTCAAATAAAGAGGAACCCAACACAGGAATATTACCAAGATATCTTTTGAATAAGTAAAAACTTATGGAAAAAATAATGGCAAATAACCTATGTCACTATGTTTTTTATATTCTCTCTGAACATTTTCAGTTCAATTAATATCAAAATATTTTTAAAAATCGCATTCCTGCACTATGTAGTGTCCAGATATCTGAGCCATTTTCAATAAAATTAGTCTATATAGGTAGGATATTTTCTGAGAAGAGTGCAAGCCATGTAATCTTCATCGGCCTAAGAAATAGGTAGAATTGTGGAAGTGATGTTTAATTTCATCTTATGCATAAGATATCTATTTTGGCTACAAAATCTTCTCTGACTAGGACAAATTCTTGTTAACTGTTGCTAATCAATTTTATTTTTACAGGTATTTTAAAAATGTTTCTGAAAAGAGGAAAATGTTTTCAATTGTTTTAAAATTAAGTATAAAAAAGAAGGGCCAGCCCCGTGGCCTAGTGGTTAAGTTCAGGGTGCTCTGCTCCAGCAGCCTGGGTTTGCAGGTTCGGGTCCCAGGAGTGAACCTACACCACTTGTCAGCCATGTTGTGGTGGCGACCCACATATAAAATAAAATAGAGAACAATAGGCATAGATGTTAGCTCAGGGCTAATCTTCCTTAGCAATATATAATATATACATATATTTATATATATGTAAGAGAGTTATTTCTGTCATGAAGCTTATTTGCATGCTTCAGAATGTTGAATATAGACTAGTAATTAATATTTATCTTACCTCAATGATATAGGTTTGAAAGAGTAAAAGGATGCCTGCTTTATGAATGAAGAGACAGAGGACAACTTAGCTTAGCTCCCGAGGAGATCCTTTGCTTTAAGAGTTACACAATACTGAAATGCACGAGGACTAGGGTCTTAGTATCTAATTACTCTAAGAAATTCATGCGTGGCCGTGAAACACTTCATTGAAACATTTATTGAAGGACTGCTGTGGGCACTGTGAAAACTGTGAAGAGCTAGGTGGAGTGGATATTTGTTTCAAAAAACTGGACTGGAGAAGAAAAACAAGGTAAAGAGTATAGAGAGTCAGACATGGGGAATGTCACCATGGTTTACAGTGGGCAGAATGGGCTTAACTTAGATGTTTTATTTTTTTACTGATTTATTTTTTTGCTAAGGAAAACTTGCCCTGAGCTAATACACACTGCCAATCTTCCTCTTTTTGTATATGAGCTGCCATCGCAGCATGGCCACTGACAGACGAGGGGTGTAGGTCGGGGCCCAGGAACCAAACCTGGGCCACCAAAGTGGAGCATGCTGAATGTAACCATTAGGCAACCAGGGCTGGCCCTGGATGTTTTAAAGTGGCTGAAATTTGCACTGGAGGAGAGCAGAAGTAAGGACATTCAAGCGAGCGAATGAATGACAGCCAGCAGGTGCCAGGCATGCTCACAGGACAGTTGGCACAGGCAAGGACGCTAGGAGTATCATCAGACAGCCCCTCTGCTCAGAAGTTCCACTGTTTCATAACCAAAATTAAGTTTTTCTGCTCTGAACTTTCTTCTCATTCTGTTTCCCCTTCTTGTCATGTTGTGCTCACTGAGATTATTGAAGTTTTACTTTCAAGACTTAACTCAGACACCACTAAAATTTTATAGTATTTATCTATATAATTTATGGAAATGTGGTTTATTAAAAATTGTTCTGTGTTGCAGTTTTGCATACATGACTAGACTTTTCCTTGTAATTAGTCATGAGTCTCTTGAGGCCAGGGTCTGTTATTTATACATATTTTTATCTTCCAATAGATGAGAAGGAGGGGTTATATATATAGGCAGAGTTCGGGGTAAAATTGTTAATGCTAGATTAAGCCATTTTAAAATATTTTAGACTTTATGCCAGAAGACAGAGTTGAAAAAGCATTGCAAGACTTTTTATTATTATTTAAACAAAATAGTGGTGTAATCAGCCTAGAGCTGCCTTAAAATTTCTGTTAAGCCCAGTATTATGGTTATTCCTGGGTGCCACTAATATAGTGAAAAGAACCTTAGAATAAGCATCAGAAGAACTGGATTCTAATCCTTTATTCACTACTATATGACTTAAGGAAAATCACTTTATCTCCCCAAGTCTTGAGTCACACTATCATTAAAAAGAAAAACAAAAATTGTAGCATTGGTAGATTAGATAATCTCCAATTTCATTCCAGCCTTAATATTATATAACACAATTTTTGTTATTAGCAATACTACCTTTAAAAAGGAATTGTATCCTTCCACATTGTTAGTATAGAACATAATGATTCCTCATACATACGTTTTATATTAACGGTTTCAGTGAATAAGTGTTTTTTTATTTGCAAGACTCATTATGCCAATAATTTTAAATTTGTAAATGTAGAGACAACCAAAAATTTAGCAGGTGAAAGATGAAATTCATCAGTCTTTCAAGTCTAGGCCTCAGGACAACTGTAAATACTGTGAGCATTTTGGAGAAAATGAATTGTTAGTTGAAAATATTGACTAAGGTATAAAATAGTTTAACAAATGAATAGATCTGTACATTTTATTATAATACTTTTGAGTCTAAAATTTTCCAGCAAGTCTTGCATTTGGTTGTTTCATAGTGAATTTTGTAATAATAGTATACGTTCAAGAAAGAGTTAACTCCGTAGGCCTGGGTTGCTCAAACCCAACACATTCCCAAGAAATGTCTTCAGGAATGGCCCTTGGTAGCTCCTAGGACATTAGCTAAGCCCTTAGAATATTCTGGCTGATACTGGGCCACCCAGCAACAGTTAGATCAGATAGTTTTGTTGACAATATGATCTATGGTGAAAGCTGTTTTGTTCTTAAGAGGTTGGAGAATGAGTAGCTGAGGTCAGTGATGTAGGAGCTACATGCCTACATCACTGACCTCCAATAAAAACCTTAGCCATCAAGGCTTGGGGGAGCTTCCCTAGTTGGGAACACTTCACGTGTGTTTTCACACATCATTACTGGGAGAATGAACCACATCCATGTAACTCCCCTAGGGGAGGACACCTGGAAGCTTGCTCCTGGTTTCTCCTGGATTTCACCCCTTGCACTTTTTCCCCTTGATGGTTTTAATCTGTATCCTTTTTAATAAACTGTAACCGTAAATATAATAGTTTTTTGATTCCCATGAGTCCTTCAAGTGAATCATCGAGATTGAGGGTGGGTTGGGGACCCCCTTCCAAACCAGTATGGTTCAGCACAGTTTTATCTTTTAATTAAAAATAGCACTTAAGAAATCTTTCCTAAAATGCTCCTAAAGCAACCAAAATTTTTCAAATTAAAAGCCTAATATTTATCTTTAAATTAGATTAAGAAAAAATAGGATTTGCTGAAAGCATATTATCTGTCTTTAGACTATGTGAGATGTATTTATATCTAGTATCAATTTTTCAATATTTAGTGATTCAAGATAATTTGGAGTCAAGACTGAAGTGATTGCTTTTTTTATTTGCTTATTAGCATAATACCCATTTGATAAAGAACCGGCCCCAAAATATAATTATATATCTTCAGATCATATTGTTTGGAAGACCCAACATGTGTTAGAGTCTATGCCATGTACTATAAATATATTATTTTTTTGTCTTTCATTTTCAGTACAACAAGGTGATGTATTATCAATCTGGCTTTATATCTGAGAAAAATTTGGCTTAGAAAGTTAAAGAAATTACCCAGGTCTTGTAGATGGAAAGTGGCGGAGGTGATATTTGAACTCAGGTCTGTTGGAAGGTTATGCTGTTCTACTACGACATAAATTCACTCTTAATGATGTGTTACCTATTCTTTATCTAGCAGTGGGCAGAGTAAGTGGCTTGTACACTCACTTTATCTCTTTCTTAAATATTTAATGAAAATCATCAATGAAGTTGTCTAGGGCTACAGTTTTCTAAGTGGGAATGTTTTTAATTGCAAATTTATATTTATTAACAGATATAGGACTATTTTTTAAAATTACTTCTTGAGTCATTTTTTCTATTCTGTGTCTATCGAGGAATTTTTTAGTTTCTTCTAAGCTGTCAACTTCATTGGCATAAATTTTCCATAATAATTTCTTATCCTTTTAATGCCTGTAGAATCTGTAGTGATGTTTCTTTTTCCATTGCTGCTATTGATAATATGCATTCTCTCTATATATATTTTGATCATTATACCTAGAGATTTACAACTTCTATTGATTTTTCAAATAATCGTCTTTTGATTTCTTTGGCTTTTCGTTATTGTTCGTGCTTACACCTCTATTACTGCCTTTCTTCTAAATACTTTTGATTCAGTTTGACATTCATTTGCTAGGTTACTAAAGTGGAAACATAGCATTAATTTTTAATCTTTCTGTTTTTCTTTCATATGCACTTAGACATATAAATTTCCCTCTTACCACGGCTTTAACTGCATCACTTAAATTTGAATTGTTGTGTTTTAGTTATCATTCAGTTATAAAAATTTCTCATTACCCGTGTGATTTATTCTTTAATTTATAGATTATTTATGTGTGTTGCTTAATTTCAAATAGGAATGATTTTCCTGATTGTCCTCTTATTGATTTTTAAGGCATTACCATATGCACCTTTAATTTGTCAGTCTACCTTACTTTAATTTTATGCTACTTCATGTATACTCTTAGAACCTTAGGACAGTATACTTTTATTTTCCATGTCTCATTCTTCATCCTATTTTTGTCATATCATCAACTCCTACATAGTTATGACTCTCCCAAATACATTGTTGCTATTTTGTTTTAGTCAATTGTCTTTTAAGGATATAAAAAATGAAAAAAAGTCTTGTCTATTTACCTACTTATTTTCCATCTCTGGAAACCTTTATTCCTCTGTATATATCCAAGTGGTTTAATTTCCTTTTCAGATTAAAAAACTTCTTTTAGCATTATTTGTGATTGAAGTCTGTTGGTGACAAATTCTCTCACCAAAAAACTGATTCTACTTCTCTAAAAATACATTCATTCATTCAGAAACTTTTTAGTTTGATGTAGTCCCATTTGTTTATTATTGCTTTTTTTAACTTGTGCTTTGGTGTCCCATCCAATAAAAGCATTGCTAGGATCAATGTCAAGGAGGTTTTTCCCCATGTTTTATTCTAGAAGTTTTACAGTCTCAAGTCTTGTATTTAAATCTTGGACCTATTTTGAGTTAATTTTGTGAATGATGTAAGATAGAGGTATAGTTTCATTCTTCTGCATGTGGATACAGTTTTCACAATGTCGTTTGTTGACGACAACATTGTGTGTTCTTGGTGCCCTTGTCAGCATATATGTGTTGGTTGCTCTCGATTCTGTTCTAATGCTCTACCTGTCTATTTTTATGCCAATACCATGCTGTTTTGATTACTATAACTTTGTAATAAGTTTGAAATATGAATATTGAAGTATTAATATCCTAAATATGCAAGAAACTTATTCCATTCAATAGCAAAAAAAAAAACAACAAAAAAAAACAATTAAAAAAATTGAAGAAGGAACTGAATAGACACTTTTCCAAAGAAGACATTCAGGTGGTCAACAGGTACATGAAATGGTGCTCAATGTCACTAATCACTGGGGAAATGCAAACAAAACCACAATGAGATAGCACCTCATATCTGTTATGATGGCTTTTATGAAAAAGATAATGGATAACAAGTGTGTTGGCAAGGATGAGGAGAAAAGGGAACACTTGCACATTGTTGGTGGGACTATAAATTGGTATAGCCACTATGGAAAACAGTATGGAGGTTCCTCAAAAGATAAAAAATAGGACTACGATGTGATCCAGCAAACCCACTACTGGCTATATATCCAAAGGAAATGAGATCAGTATCTCAAAGAGATATCTGCAGCCCCATGTTCATTACAACGTTATTTATAATAGCTGAGCTATAGACACAACTAAGTGTCCATTGATGGATGAGTGGATAAAGAAATGGAATATTATTCAGCCATTAGAAAGAAGAAAATTTTTCCGTTTGCAAAACCATGAATGAACTGAGAGGACATTATGCTAAGTGAAATTGGCCAGACAGGGAAAGACAAATACCGTATGATCTCACTTAATAGTCAAGATTTGGCGCTCTCACCATCGTGGCCCAGGTTAGTTTCTGGCCCAGGAACCACACTACCCATCTGTTGGTTGTCATACTGTGATGGCTGCATGTTCCTGTGATGCTGAAAGATATGCCACCTGTATTTCAAATACCAGCAGGGTCACCCATGGTGGACAGGTTTCAGCAAAGCTTCCAGACTAAGACAGACTAGGAAAAAGGACCTCGCCATCCACTTCCAAAATACTTGTTAATGAAAACCCTATGAATAGCAGTAGAGCATTGTCTGATACAGCACCAGAAGGTGAGAAGGTGGTGTGAAAAGAACTGGCAGAGCTCCTCTCTGCTGTACATAAAGTTGCTAGGAGTTGGAATTTACTCAGGGGCACTAACAACATCTCACTTATATGTGGAATCTAAAAAAAAAGTTGACTCAAACTCATAGTGACAGAGAGTAGAATCGTGGTTACCAGGAGCTGGGGGTGGGGGAGATGGGAAGATGGTAGGCTCAGGGTACAAGCTAAAAATTGAAAATTCTCATCATTATTTATTCAAATATTTTTTTCATTCCCATCTCTCCCTCATCTCCTTCTTGGACCTCAATTACTTGTATGTTAGACGTTTTGCTATTGTCTCACGTTTCCCTGAAGCCATTATTTATTCATTTATTTTAGTCTTTCCTCTCTGTGCTTTAGTTTAGCTTCTATTGCTCTGTCTTCAAGTTTACTTTTTCCTCTCCTTTGCAGTATCTAATCAGTTATGCCTATCTGGTGAATTTTTTTATTCCTGTGTTGTATTTTCAGTCTCAAAATTTCCATTTGTTTGTTTTTTGTTGTTTCCATTTCTCTACTGAAATTACTTATGTGCTTTCTATTATGTCCATCTTTTCTTATAAAAACATTTGAGATCCTTGTCTACAAATTCCAATACTGGTGTCATTTAAAAGTCTATATCTATTGATTCTTCTGCGTATGTATCACACTTTCCTACTTCTTCAGCTACCTAGTATTTTTTTGTTTTTTATTGTAAGCTTGTCATTAGAAATTTTACACCGTTGAGAGTCTAGATTTTGTCGTTGAATTGTTCTAGCAGGTAAGTAATTTACTGATGGATCAGCTTTATCCTTTTAAGGCTTGCTTTTAGGCTTTGTTAGGGTAGATATAGATCAGGATTCCTGACAGCGCTACTGACACTTTGGGCTGGATAATTATTTATTTTGTACAGGGTGGTATCCCTGGTCACTACTGCTAGGTGCCGGTCACACTCCCTCTCAAACGTAGCAAATGACAAGATCTGTAGACATTGCCAAAGATCCCCAGGGAGGAAGTCAAAATCACCCCAGTTGAGAACCACTGGTCTAGAGTAGCCGTTTCTCTGGGATCGGAATAGCTCTTCTCCTTATATGTGGCCTCAGCTGACTGTATAGGATGTTCAGTGAAATATCTCCAGTCTGGCCAGTCAGAACTCCAAGGACTTTCAGAGCTGTATGGCCTCTGGAATCTCCGTTCAGCTCATATCCCCTTAATAGCTGTCAGGGCTCGTGGAGTCTTGCCTGTGCATTTTCAGCGTAGTATTCAGCCAAAGGCTCCAGTGGACTCCTTAGCAGATTTGTGGGGCTCCTTCTCAAAGCAGCTCCCTCATCTATGTTATTCTACCTTGCAAATTCCATTAGCACTCGCTGCTCTGAATTCTGAATTTTATTTCTTCAACTCAGGAAGACTTCAGCTCTCCATTTGGGCTCTACTGCCCATTGCAGTGATTTAAATAATGCTCCCCAGCAGAAAGCTGTGGTTAATGTGGAGATCGTGCTGTGTTGTCCCTGTCTCAATGATCACAGCCCTGAGCTATCTGTTATCCTATGCTTGAAACGGTTGCTACATACATTTGTTCAGTTTTATTATTATTTACAGTAAGAACAACACAGGATGACTGTTATTTTTTCATAACTTATTCTCATAACTGTCACTCTGTTTGGAACCCGAATATTTCTAGTTTGCTAACATGGTCTCAAGAACTTTTCCATTTGTCTGTTTGTTGTCAGGTCGAAGAAGCATCACACCATGGCATTGGCTGTGTTACTGGGTTTATGTTATATTCCTTAATATTTCCAGATAATCACGGGCCCACAATTATATAACTTTTCTTTCCTGAGGACATGAACATTTTCTATGTAATGGTTTATATCTCCTTTCTCTTAATTTTACCCATTACTTCCTTTACATTATTATGTATGTATTTATCTTTCATACCAAACTTGCCCACATTCTCTTGCCTTTGGAAAATAACTTTAGACTAAAAAAGGTACTTTCTTTGACTATGGATATTTTATTACCTATGTAAGAATTAGCTAACATTTCTAAATAGTGCTCAAAATGTTAAAAAATGCAACAACAACCACCTTTGGAAGAATTAATTTCTGATTAGTACTGTTGATCCTGTGTTCTTTTCACCTGTAATTTCTTCTGAGCCTAACTTTTATGATTGCTAATTTCATCGTATACCAAATTCTCAGCCTTTCTTATGACTAGTGTAATAGGAAGTAAACTAATCAGAGACTCAGGGACCAGGATTCCAGTCACAGCTCTGCTCCTGACTAGTTATATGATATTTAGCAAGTTAATCAGCACATTTGGTTTCAGTGTCCAAATCCTTAACGGGCTAGATGCTCTCAAGTGTTCCTTTTGACTCTAAATTCTATCTTGGATCTTAATGGCACCTGAAATGCCTCTCTTTTCCCAGCTAGCTATCTGAAACTCTGAAAGAAATTGTAGTAATTAAAAATGGCCTTTTACTATTGTCAACAAAGGACAAAATGTGATAATAAGTATGAAAGCAATTAGAAAATATCTAAAGTGCTTTAGTATTATAATATTCTACTATAATTATTGTGACTTCAGGGTCAGAATATGGTCTTTTTCATTTTTTATGTCCCTGTGGTATCTTACATGCATTAGATCTTGAATTCTTTCATATTTTTCTATTTCTGGAAAAGGAGAATGAAGACTGAAATCACTTCATGTGACAAAAGAAACATGGCTCTCCTCTTTTCAAAATGTGGCTTTTTCCATGACTCTCTCACTGCCCCTTCAAGTATCCATCTCATCTGGATTGTGAGGGAGTTGATCCCATCTTGGGCCTACTCCATGACTGATTCCTAAACTGTAGAAAGCTGGCCTTGGTGCATGTGTGTTTTTGGCGACCTTGTGTTGAGTGGAGCTCTGTCCTAGGTGCAGTGAATGAATAAGCTGCTAAGATACTGATACCTGTGCTAATGGAGCTCAAGTTCCAGTGGAGGAGATTGACAAGACAGTCGATAACTACAAATCCAGGTGATCGGTGCACAAGGTACTAGGGAATCAAAGGCAAGGAATCAAATTCGAGAAACTTGAATGGGCTTTTCATTTCAAGACTGGAATTGAGAATGCTTTCAGCATTGGTTTCTTTCTGGACCTCAAATAGGCCAAGCTCTTTCCTGTCTCAGAGGCTTTGCTCATGCTGCACCTGGCGACTAGAATGCTTTTTCTCTTTCTCTGCACTTGATTGGCTCCTTCCTGTCATCCAAGTTTCAGCTCGAATATCACCTTCTTTAAGGCCTTCCTTGTTTATCTTATCCAAAATAGTCTTACTTCTATAATTTAATTTCTCTAATCATTTCCTTTTCAGCTCCTCAACATTATCCACAATTAATGTATTGTGTCATTGTTTATTTTCTGTCTCCCCAAATGGTAGGAACCTGACTATTTTGGTCATTGTTAGATCCCTATTACCTAGAACATGCCTGGCTCAACTGTCATAGCAGACCCTCAAAAGAATTCATTGAATGAAGGAAAGGCTGAATAAATGAAGTAATTAGAGCATATATGTCTCTCCTTCCATCTACTCCCCTTTCAAAAAGTTGGGTCATTAGTATAAAAAATTACCCTCAATATTCCATGTTTATTAATTCAGAAAATATTTATTGAGTGAAGCACTGTTCTAGGCCAGAGTTCATGATATGTAAGAAAGAACATTCTCCCTTGTTAAGAAAAAATTATTTATTTTTTGTTTATTTCTATAGATGGCCAGTAAGCTTGAACTATACAAAATCTTACGTCTCAAAATGAATCATTTAAAATGTAAGCATACACGATATATGCAATAATGATTATAGCATTACCAGCAGCGTAATCTAGCTTGATAGATTAGATAGCTGCCAGACATAGTGACTTACCTCCCTCCTTGCCCCAGAAAAAGGTGTGTACTTCCCTGTGTCTTGACTTGGGGACCAGCCACATTACTTGCTTAGGCTGATGAAACATTAGCAAACCTAACACAAGAAGAGCTTTGACGTTTCTTGCACAGTTAGGCTTGTCCTCTTATGCTTCTGCCATCACTACAAGCAGAGCTTCCCCAAACAGGTGCTGCTCCCCTACCCCCAGGCCATATCCAGGGTGAATATATAAGGAGCAGACCTGATCCTGATGCACAGCAAGGCGAGCTTGAAGCAGAGCATCCCAGCCTAAATCAGCTGAACCCACCCCCTTGCAGATGTGTGAATGAGGATGAATGACTGCAATTTTAAGCCACTGATTTTTGGGGTGGTTTGTCATAATTCATGAATAACTCATATACTTACTAGAATGTAAAAATCAGCCAGATACAAGCCCCAAAGTGCTGTTGAAATCCTGAGTTAAAAAATGGAAATGTACATGTGACCCTTGCTTTTCTGCTGTTGGGTATATGGAAGTTCTTTAAGAAAACGTTAAAGAAGAGGGTTTTTATAGCATACTTATGCAAGAAAAGGAGAAAGTTTGGCCCTCACTAGTCATATTCTCCTTGTAATTTAAAGCCAGTTTAACATGATATAGAAGAGCTTTGGGTTGGCCTGTGGTTTTTATTTCCCATGTTAAATCATGCATCTTTAGAAAAAGATTGGGAGAAAATTATAATAAGGCATATTTATTGAGCACTTGCTATAACAGGCACAATTCCAAGAGCTCATCATTCATTTAGGACTCTGCAAATATATGAGTAGAGATATTATTCCCATTTAATAGATGAGAAAACTAAGGTACCCATCCTTCAAGTAATTTGTCCAAGATCATAGAGCTGGACAGGGACATAGATGAAACGCAACCCAAGAAACATGGTTCCAAGATCTACAAGCTTAACCACAATGCAGTGTTGGAGTATTTCTGGCCTATGACTCATATATTACTCATATATGATACAGAAACATCTGGCTTCTCAGTACTGTTTTTTTCAAAAATTCCAAATAGCTCAAAATTGATTTTAAATTATTGCAGTTTCGGCAATTTAAGGTTAGTTAAGTGTGGGTGTTCTAAGTGTGTCTCCTGGCTTTGAGTCTTTGTGGACTGTCTGCTTGAGCTTCTGTCCTTCGGAATAGGGAAGGCAGCAGAACATCAAAGATCAGCACACAGGAGATGGGGACCTGGGGCCAGAGGGCCTCGTAGGCAGGTGGAGGATGCCACGCAAAAGCTGATGGTCACATATGTAACGTCCTCCTTGTAGCTGCTCAGGAAATGTTGGTTTAAAAATAATAATAGTAGTAATAGTATCAATGTGAATACACCTGTTTACTAATGCAGATGGGTATTGGCATATTTGAAGTTTATTTTTAAAAAAGAGAAAGAAAAATGCCCACCAAAGCTATTATTTTTCTTTTGTGGATAAGTACAGCTGTTTTTCTTTTGTGGATAAGTACAGCTGTTTTTCTCTACAAATGTATATTTTAAAGAGAGCACCTGCACATAACCGAGCGTTCTTTGTCCTGGATGTTAAAGCAATAGTGGTTCTTCATTACACCAGTAATGCAAAGAAAGGCTTTTAAAATTAACTGCAGTGAATTTTAGGTTATGTAGATATTGGAAATTTTAGATTCAGCCAACTGCTTTTTACTTAGTGATGGATAAGCCCATGGGAGCAAATAAGATGTAAAATGAACAAAGTCTTGGTCTTGAGCACCTCACCCAATGCAAACAAATTTTACAGTTCATGGTGTGCCCTCTTTTCCATTTTCATACAATCACGGAATTTCAAAGGTGGAGGAGACTTTCATGTCATTTAGACAAATGTCTATTCAATTCTTGAATTTCCTCTGATGCAGCAATGTCCCATTTCTGGGGTAGACCCAACCTCACACTTGATGTATTTACTTGGCTATCTCAAATTTAGCATGTCCCAAACCAAAATCTTGGCTTCTTCTTTCTTGACCTTCCCCGTCACTGTTAACGTCATTGCCATCCACCTGTTGCTTGGCTCAGAAATAAAGACTCAGTCTTGCCCCACTCCTTTCATCCTTCACATCTAGTCCACCACCGAGTCATTCTGAGTCTAACCTCAAAATCCTTGGGATCTCTTCATTTCCCCATGTGTCTACTTTCCTATTGGTGTCAAACTGAGTCCCAGGCACTGTAATCTGTCATCCATACTGATTTAATAGCCTCGGACTAATTTCTCTGATTCTGTCCCTTCACCTTTTCAATCTGTACTTCTAGAAAGCCAGAGTGGTTTTTTGCTCTTCAATGTAAATCAAATCCTTTACTCCCTTTTGTGAAATCCTTCACCCTTCAATAGATTCATACTGTGCTTAGAAATAACTATAAACTTTGGCCCTGCCTCTTCTGCTATCCTCATCTCTTTGCACAGTGCTTATCTATGATGACCTTCTTTGATTGTGTTATATATCATTCCCATTCCCACTTTAGGCTGTTTAAGAATTAGGTGATAGAATACCTGTGAGTAACTTAGAAGTATGCCTAGGAGATAGCACTTAATGAGTACATAGTTATCTATTTTTATTATGTTGTTGCTGTTTATTTAATCCATGCCTGCTCCTTTCTTAGAATTTGAAAGCAGGGGCTGCATCTATTTTGTTCAATGGCTCATAGCACAATACCTAGAAAGCATAACATGTGTATTTCATATTTGTAAAGCATATATTAAATGAAATCTGTATTTAGAGAGTTCTAGCCTATAGAAAATTTGTTTTGTATTGAGTTGAAATTTACCTCCCATCCAAATGTTGGTGCTATTACAACTTTAGGACATTCAAACTAAGTTATATTCTCTTATATACTTATAGATAATTATATGTATCTTTATCTTTGCTACCACAAATGAATCAACCTCGAATTCATCAATAAGTCTCTTGTAAAAATATTAAACTTAAATTATTTCAGATGCTAAAAATTCTATAAATCCTGATCATTTAAAAAGTCATTATTGTCATCTAAATATATGATAAGCAAACATTTAAAGTTTCCCCCAAATTTCCAAAAGTTGTCTAGTCTAAGAAAACTCAATATACAAAAAGGAAAAGAACTAAATGAAGATGGACTCTTTTATTTACCAAGTGATACTTTGCTTTAGAAATATTTTACATTTAAGTAGCACGTTACTTCAACGTAGCATCTCTACTTGTTTATTTTTCAGAAACTTAATTCCTTGATAAAATTTTATAATTTTATCTATAAGCTAAATTGAGGTACTCCTGTTTTATCAATACAGTAAATTCAAGTTCTGAAATGAATCACTGGAATCTTTGTAAGAATGAATTCTTCAGACTTTGCCAATGTGTCAGCAGAGAAATATGCTTTCAGTTAAGTTTTCAATGTGATGATTGGAAGCACTTCATGTTTAGATATAAGGAAAAAACAGAAAGATTGGAAAGCTCAGTCGTTAACAAGTTTTTGCTGGAAGGAACTTGAAAATCGGTTTTTAAAAATCTAACTCAATTGACATTGATGGACCCTGGTGGCGACAAAAAACCAATAAAGAGTCCTGGCAGAATGTGCTGCTTCTGAACCAAAGTCTAAAAACTGACAGCTTCTTGTATAGATTCTTGAGAAATAGCAAAGAGCCTCAAATGAAAATAATGTTAAATGGCAGGCATATTATCCCTCTAGGGGAAAATATAATGAAAATCAAATGTTTTAGTGGTGTAGAAACATTAAATGAGATGGTGAAAGGAACAATTATTCTTTATATCCGATTAGTATGGACAAGCAATTCAATAATTTGACACGGAAGAAAGACAATACAGCTTCAGAGGTTTTTGGGGAAATTTCTGCTCAAATAATCTAGATTATTGCTTCAATTTTGGTATGAAGCCATTGGCTGTTGGTCAAGAAAGAGTTTCTTTTTAATGGAAAGAGGTGCTTTCTGTAATAATAAAGTTTTAAAGAATTCTCCCAGAATTTTGGCTGAAGCTGTTTGAAACCAGTCCAGCGCAACGCCCCCCGCCCCCCCCCCCCCCCCCCCCCCCGCTGGCTTATTCTACTTCTTATTACTTCATTTAACCATTTTAACATAAAATTATTTTACCACATTTAAAAGAGTCTTAGGGTCATACAAAGTCACATACTTAAACTAGCTCAACTAATAAATCAAACTGTTTATGGCTGTTTGTGTAGGCTTCAACTTTCAGACTCCTCTATCCAACATCTGTACTGCCACCAGAGCTATTTATTATGCTGCTGTTTTTTTCAAAATACTCAATCTCCCACTGCACCCAGCTTGAAGTGTGAGCTTCCTAATCTAATGTACCGCCCCCTTGATAATGTTGACCCAGCCTACGTTTACAACATACTTTTGGCCTCTCAGCTTTACAGCCTCTTCTCGAGCGCTACCCTCCAGGCATGCTTTCGCCTTACACAGCTTGCTTATCCATAATTTGCCCTCCTTTTGACTTGTCTGCCCCTAAGTTGTCCTACTGAACAATACACGTTCTTGTTCCAAGACCCACCTCAATAATAGTCTCCTCTCACCTGCTTTCTGTGGTTGGCAAATTAATAAATTTTATTAAATAAATAAAATTAATTAATTTAAAAAAAGATGTCCATGTCCTAATCCCTGAAACCTGTGAGTATATTGCCTTACACGTCAAAAGGGACTTTGCAGATGTGGTTAAATTGAGCATCTTGAGATGGAGAGATTATCCTGGACTATCTATGAGGGCTGATTAAGGGTATAAGAGAAAGAAGGAGGCAGGGGAGTTAGAGAAGGAAATGTGATGATGGAATAAGAAGTCAGAGTGATACAATTTCATGCCTTGGCAAATGGAAGAAGATGACGAGCCAAGGAATGCAGACAGCCTGTAGAATCTGGAAAGGGAGAGGAGTACCTTCTCTCTTATTGCCTCCAGAAGGAGTACCTCCCAGGCAACACCTTGGTTTTAGCTCAATGAGGCCCATTTTAGAGTTCTGGCCTCCAGAATAGTAAGATAAAAGATTTATGTTGTCTTAAGCCACCAAGTCTGTGATAATTTGTTACAGCAGTGGTAGGAAACTAAATCAGATTTTAGTACATGGAAGTGGGGTGCTGCTGTAACAAATCTGTAAAAACGTGGAATGAACTTGGAATTGGGCAATGGGCAGAGGCTGGAAGAATTTGAGGAGCATGATAGAAAAAGCCTAGATTGCCTTGAACAACTGTTAGAAATCCGGTGTTAATGACTCTGCCAGTGAGGACTCAGAAGTATCTGAAGGGGAGCCTGGTAGAGAAAACATATGTTGTCTATCTTGGAGAATACCTCGGTCATCACAGACAGACAGTTGGTAGAAATAAGAGTAATAAAGACACTGCTGGTGAAGGCTCAAATGGAAATGAAGAGCATGTTATTAGGAAGTGGAGGAGAGAGGGTTCTTGTTATACAGTTAGGGGCAGGCAACTTAGCTGGATTGTGTCCTGTGGTTGTATGAAAAGCAAAACTTGTGAAGTATGAACCTCGATGCTTAGCTGAGATTTCCAAACAGTGTTAAAGGAGCATCCTCGTTTCTGTTGGCTGCTTATAGTAAAATGCGGGAGGAAAGACATAAATTGACGGAAGAACTGTTAGGCAAAAATGAATGGTTTGAGAAATTCTTAGTCTATCTAGATTGTAGATATGCTAAAATTAGGAGTTTTGCTGTCAGGAAAGTTTACTCTGGAGAGGAAGCCAAGGATGTAGCTGGATGACCTTTAGCTAGTGCATGGGAAGGGTCAAAAGGTCAGACTGTTCAATGACACAGAGGGCTTGTTGAAGACATGACACATTCTATTCATGGATCCCCTCAGCTGTCTCTGGACTGAATAGAGATGGGATTATTTAGGAAAGATCTGTGAAGAAGCCTCGTGTCTAATGAGACAAATTTCCTTGATGTACATAAGAGACCCACACGATTTTTGAGTATGTTCTACCAGCAGGAAACACTGACAGCTTTGATTATAAGCGACAAAGAGAGTGTGAAATGAAAGAAAACTGTCAGACTCACAAAATTATGCAGATAGGAAATAGGCTGATCAGCTGCAAACACGTACTATACTTATACAAACGGAAGGTATCTCTGAGGGCAGAGAGCCTCAAGATGAGAAGACAGAGCCTCAGACCCCAGAGGAGTATTGCCAGGCCTTGAAACCTAAGTTGTTTGCCCAGCTAGACTTTGATATTGTTTGGGATTGGTGACTTTATATTTCCTTCCATTTTCCCTTTTTTGTTTTTAATGGGAATGTTTATAACTGGTACCCCATGTCGGTCCCACTATTGTATTTTGGGAGCCAGATAATGTGTTTTCTAATTTCACAGGTTCACAGATGGAGAGGAATTTTGGTCCAGGATGGATCAGGTCTTCCCTACACCTGATTTAAATGATGAGGTTTTGGAACTTTGAGCTGAAGAGATTTAGATGAGATTTGGGACTTAAGTTGATGCTGTAATGGGTTGAGACTTTTGGGGTTGTTGAGATAAAGTGGGTGCATTTTGCATGTGGGATTGATGTGAATTTTTGTGTACCAGAGGGCAGACTGTGATAGAGAGAATAATGGTCCCCTGAAGATGTCTATATCTAAACCTCCCAAACCTGTGAGTATATTATATTATATGACAAAGAGGCATTAATATTTCAGATGGACTAAGGTTGATAATGGGCTGAATTTAAGATAGGCTTTTTGCTTAAATTATTCCTCTGATATTAAAATTATGTTTCCTGTTTCTTTTCTTTACATTCATCTGGTATACTCTTGCACAACTTTTTATTTTCAACTTTTCTGAAAAATTTTATTTTAAGTGAGTCTGCTTGATTTAGCATAGCTTTGAGTCATTCTTTGGAATCTAATTTGATATATTATTTTTATTATAATCAGTGAGTTAAGCCAATATTCCTTTTATTGAAATGACAGATATATTTACTCAACTTCCTGGCATATATTATTTTGTTCATTTTATACTTTTTAAAGTCTCTCACTAGGTGTTTTATTTTCTTTATTCTTCTTTAGTGTGCATGTGTGTGTGTGGGTGTGCATGTGTAGTTCTGATACTTATGAAAGTTTTTATTATTATTCTAGTGGTTGATTTACTATATGCTTTACTTTCAAGATATACTTATTTTTCAAGCATAACATGCATACAGAAAATCACACAAAATGTGCACAGCTCAATGAATTTTCACAAAGTGGAAAAACCCATTTAATCATTGCAGAGGTAGGGAAATTGAATATTTCCAGCACCCATGATGTCCCCTCATGTGCTGTCCCAGTTGCTATGACACTTCTTTCTTAAATAATGAATTCTGCAATTCTGAATTTTAAAACTATAGATTATTTTTACCTGTTTGGAACTGTATATAATTTGAACCATAAAGAAGTTCTCTTTTGTGTTCTTTTGATTAACATTATGTTTATGAGATTCATTCATATTATTGCACATAGAAAGTTTGCTTATTCCCATTGCTGTATAGTATTCACTTGTATGACTACAACACTATTTTATCTCTTTTACTTTTGATACGCATTCAGGTTGATTACAGTTCTTGACTATTAGAAACACTGATGCTGTGAACATTCTTGTTTGTATCTGATGGTGCACATATGTATACATGTCAGTTGAGTGTATAGCTAGGAGTAAAATTCCTTTGCATAGAGTATGCATATATATTCAGGTATGGGATATTCTGTATATTTTCTTGATACCTTTTATCAATTAAAGTAACTTTCCTAAATTTCATTTTCTATGTGTCCATGTGTGTTTCAAATCTTGAACAGATATTAAGCTTTATGCAATGATTTTTTTCTACATTTTTTTAGATAATCATATGAATTTTATCCTTTAATATGTTATTATGGTACATTACATTGATTAATTTTCAAAAATTAAACCATCTCCAACAAATTAGATAACCGAGATGAAATGGAAAAAATTCCTAGAAACACATAAACTACCAAAACTGACTCAAGAAGAAATAGAAAATCTGAACAGACCTATAACAAGTAAAGAGATTGAATCAGTAATCAAAACCTTCCCAACAAAGAAAGGTCCAGTACTAGATGGTTTTGCTTGTGAAGTCTACCAATCATTTAAAGAAGAATTAACACCAAATCCTTCTAAAACTCTTCTCAAAATGGAAGAGGAGGGAATACTCCCTAACTCATTCCAAGGCCAGAATTACTGTGATGTGAAAGCCAGAGAAAGTTGCCATAAGAGAAGAAAACTACAGACCAATATCCCTTATGAATATAGATGCAAAAATTCTCAAGAAAATACTAAAAAAATAAATTCAACAGCATTTTAAAAGGATTATACACCATGACCAAGTAGGATTTATTCCAGAAATGCATGCGTGGTTCAACACAAGAAAATAAATCAATGTAATATACCACATTAATAGAACAGAGGAAAAAAACATGATTATTTCAATTGACACTGAGAAGGCATTTGACAAAATCTAACACCATTTCATGATAAAAAACTAAAAAAATACTAGGAATGTAAGGAAATATCCTTAACATGACAAATGGCATTTATGAAAAACCCATAGAAACATCATACTCAATGGTGAAAGAATGAAAGCTTTCCTTCTAAGATCAGGAACAGGATAAGGATGTCAAATATTGTCATTGTTATTCAACATTGTACAGGAAGTTCTGGCCAGGGCAATTAGGTAGTAAAACAAAATAAATGCTATCCAAACTGGAAAGGAAGAAGTAAAACTATCTCTATTCACAGATAACATGATCTTATAGAAAATCCTGAAGAACCCACAAAAAATTACTTGAGCTAATAAACAAATTCAGCAAAGTTGAAGAGCAGAGGTTCAACACACAAAAATTAGCTGTACTTCAATATAACTGCAATGAAGCATCTTACAATGAAATTAAGAACACAATTCCATTTATAATAACATCCAAAAAAATGAAATACCTAGGAATAAGTTTAACCAATGACATGAAAGACTTGTACATTGAAAACTGCAAAACATTCCTGAAAAAATTTACGGTACAAATACACGCAAAGATATCCCATGTTTATGGATTGGGAGACTTATGTTTTCTAGGACTTGGGGAGAGAAGTAGGGAGTAACTGCTTACTGGGTGCAAGGTTTTATTTTGAAGCGATGAAACACTGCTTTGGAATGAGATAGAGGTAGTGTTTGCATAACATTTGAATGTTCTAAAGGCCACTGAATTGTTCACTTTAAAACCGTTGGTTTTTATTGTGTGCATTTCACCTTAATTTAAAAAATAAAAGAAAAACTTCAACACAAGGGAGGGAAAGAGATGCTTGATGCAGGCAAACTGGAAACATCAGCCTGAACTGATGACTCTGCAGGATTATGACTTCTGCAAGTTCTCTAATAAAGTCGACTACTTATAAGGCTTAATAACTTCTTGCATTACTTATTAATTCAATAAGGTTATAATGTATTATCTTTTTTGTATCTTCCTGAATTTGGGTTTATAATAAAAATTTTTTTTGCGTCTATCTTATGAGTGATATTGTCATATATTTTCAGATATTTTTATCTTTGGTTTTGGTATTAAATTATAGTAGTCATTAAATGAATTGGAAAATACTCACTTTTTAAATCTCTGGATAGGTTTGTGTAAGACTGATTATTTTATTCTTTGAACACTTGTAAAACCATCTGGTAAATCTAGTAGTTTTTTAATGGGCATATTTTATACTGCTGATTTCATTGTTTAATATATAATATTCCAGTCTGGTATTTCTTCTTGAGTCAGGTTTACTCATTAACCTTCTCTAAGAAATTGTCCACTGTTTGTTTAGGGTTAAAATTTATTGGCATCAACTTTTTCATAGTATTTTGTAATTTTATTTTCAATTTCTTTTGTATCTTAAGTTATATCCCTTATTTTATTCAAAATATTGTCTATTGGTGCCTTTTCAATTTTTTATCCATGATAATAACCTCAGAGGATTATTTGTTTTATTGGTCTTTTCTAAGAAACAATTTTTACCTTGGTGATCATCTACATTATGTCTTTTTCTCCAATTTCATTAGTTTCTGCTTTGTTTTAAGTTTATTCTTTGTTCTTTTCTATCTTTTTAACTTTGACATTGAGCTCATTCATTTTCAACTTTTTTTCCTAATATAAGCATTTCTAGCAATAAAATTCCTTTTAATAACCCGTTAAAGTGTATCCACAAATTTCAATACCTAATAGTTTCCTTTACATTCAATTAATATTGCTTAAAGTTTCACTACGACTTTCTTTGAACTTCTATTTATTTAGAAGTTTAAGTTTTTAGTTTCCAAATGTTTGGAGATAGAGTGACCATTTTTTTAAATTTCTAATTTAATTTATGGTGCTCAGAGAATGAGGGCCCTATATTAATTTTTTGAAATTAATTCTGAGACTTTTCTTATTGACTAGTACAAGGTTAATTTTTAAAATTTCCATGTGTGCCATAGAAACACATTCTTTTGTTGAATATAAGATCTTATATGCGCTCATTAGATTCAGCACATTAGCACTGCGGCGTGTGTGTGTATTATTTATTATGAGCTTATCTCCGTAGGTTTATTTTTTGATGAGGATTCATAGTTCTCAAGATGTTGAGATTATCTTTAAATATTGGCTTCTAGCGACATTTCTTTTGGATTCTGGGGGTTTTCAATCATCTTAGGCCAGTTTTTGTGGTAATTTCTGTGCTTATGGCTCTTGTCCCATATAGGTTATGTAAATTCAGACATCACAATGTGCATTGTGACTTTCTTCTATGTTTTTTCAAGGCTCATCCGTGGATTGCCTTCAAGTTTCCTCAGTGTTGTGGGCAACACTTTTAGTCCTACTCTATTGGATTTCGCAGGCCATCAAGACTCCTAGCTTTATGCTAGGGTGTCTGCTTCAAGCCTGAATGCCATGGTTCATGAGACCATCTTCCCCATCATCAGATGGATGTCAGAACCCATTTCCAGTTCTCTAGCACCTCCATGACAGAGGCCAACTCTTTATGGACTGCCGTTGCGTTACCTCTTGCTTAGTGCCTGGCTTTGATTCCTCTCGCCGTTTCTAGCAACTGGGAATTACTTTTGCTTTCTTAATTATACTTTATTCTGTATTTTTAGGTAATTATAGTAAGAAGACTATCTGTATCAACTTAATTGAACATGTTGTGAGAAGTTTTAGCAATTTTTAAAAGATCTAATTTTAATAAAAAAAATTAGGAATAGTTTGAACAATGAGGATGAATTAACAAGTTCTATAGCTATTGATCCAAAGTTGGTAAGGACATTTTTGTTTCCTTCAGATGGTAGGATCTAGAAATTATAGATCAGGACGATTTGCATTGGGTCCGTTAAGAAAATTCGTTAATGAAGTTATGAAACCATTGGATTCACTTTTGAAAAGCCACAAATTGTTCTGCTTTGACTTTTTGTTCAAGTAAGAAAAATAAATCAGTTTAAAATAAGAACTGCGAGAGATCTTGACAGCATGGTTGTCATCTCAGAATACAAGGAAGGAGCGTTGGAAGATTAGCCCTCTATATGTGCACTGCTAACTTTTATCCCTCCGTGGACCTCATATGCTCATTTCTTAGTCTTTCTTCATCCCTTCGTCCCTCTGTTCTTTCCTTTCTTCCACAAATATTTACTGAGAACACAAAGTTATCTTACCTGTAGCACTGAAGAATTATTCCTGTTGCCTGAGACCTTTCATCTGGGAGTAACATTTTAGTCATTCCATGACCCCACAACTTAACAAACTGCCCAGCCACACACAATTGCTGAGAATAACTCAAGGTCTTTACAGCTCACTCATTCTCTACTTTCATTTTATAGACCTCTCACTTATTATTAATGGCACCTACCTTCCTTGCCTCCATGTATACTTCTGTGCCCTTTTCCCATGTGACATTAAATCAAATGAGGTTACACTATCTACTGTCCTTCATCAAGGAACACTTCTTTCTTCTCATTTCCACAGAAATGTTTATTGCTCTTGCTTCCAATCCACTGTCTCTAAGCAGAGCCCTCTCTCTACCCCAGGACTGCGTTAGAACCAGGGGCCACTGAAAAATAAATGGTTATGGAAATTTTAATGATGAAGTAGAACCTGTTGGATAAGCTCACTTTTAACTCCAGTGAAGTCAAAAGCTAAAACTTCAAGTTCCATTCACACCTTGCAGAATTTAAGCTCAAAACCAGTCAGCTCAGACCAAGTCCTAGAGGAATCCTATAGCCAATAACCAGCTATAACACAAGATGATTTTGGAGCCATACAAGATTCCCTCAGAATATGATTTTAAGGTTTTTCTGAAACGCACTTGGGATATCTCTGTGATTTAAACAGTAAGGTATTTCTGGGCTCCTAATTAGATGGAAAATAGGGTATGCTAAATGTGGTGCAAGGAAGAGCTGTGACTTGCTCTAAGCCCCAATAGCCTCCTTGATTTCTCCACTTTTGCTTTCAGGGGCCCCCCTTTAGTCTAGGTAATCAAAACAAGACCACCTCCTCATTAGAAAATATATCAGCTTTATTTCCTAACAAAGACTTTTTAAAATTTTTTTTTTTAAATTTTAAGATATCTTAGAGAAGATCAAATATACAGTGGATAGCTGAAAAACAAAAAAGTATCTATTCAAATACCTTCTGTTCTGATAAATGTAAAGATTTTGAACCTACATTTCTGTGGCAAGTGGGTAGTCTTCAGCCACAGCTGCTTGTTTCTACCTCAGGGCCTTTTTACTAGCTGCCTAACGTCCTCTTCCCTCTGATCTTCACATGGCTCATGCCTTCTCACATCTCAGGTCTCAGCTTAAGTGTTATCTCTCCAGTCACGCTTCCCTGACCACCCAGTGCAAAATGTGCTCCTCTTCATTTGTATCACGTGACTCTTTAAAAACCCTCTCCCTAACCTGCATCACCGTGGGATAATTTTTTGTTATTATTTGTCACTTTAGTATCTTTTCCCCTCCCTCCACATATGAATTTATATGCTAGTAATATTTATCAGATGCCAGACATCATGAATTTTACCTTGTTGAGTAGTGAATATTTTGTATTTCTAGAACTATTCTTGAGCTAGTTCTGAGAGGAGGCGAAGTTATGTAGAAATAATTTGGTCCTTTTGCATCTTACTTTTAAGCTTTGTTAGACAAGACCCGAGTAGCATTTAGTCTAGGGCTAATTTTCCCAACTGCTGAGGCAAGACACTTTTTAGTACTTCAGCCAATTCCCTGTGAAACATCAACTTTTCCATCCTGGTTATTGGAAACAGTTACTCTTCGCAACTCTGTAGCCTCCAGGCACTATTTCCTCAAATTCTTTTGGTTGGTTGTTTCCTCAGCCTTAGGTAGCTTCCTAACATGCATGGGCTGTCTGATATTCAACTGAATACTTTAGGAAGAAGCAGTGCAGACCGTTCTCTCTTTGTAGCTCTCCCCTTTCTAGTGCTTTGCCCTGTGAATTCTGGCCACCTGTTTCCCCCTGATACTCAGCTCCATCCACTGAGCTCAGTGAATCCACTGGACTGTGCCTGAGTCCATTCCTTCCTACTCCCCCTCCCCCTTCTGTGCCATGATTTGGAAAATTCCAGGCAGCCAGCTCAAAAAACTCTAGGGTTTTTTGCTCTCATTTGCTTCTCAGAAATCCCTTCATGGCCAGATGTAAAACGTCTGGTCATGGTTTTGTATATTTTGTCTGGTGTTTCAGTTGTTTTAGACAGATGAGTAAATTTGGTACTTGTTACATTGTCTTGGCTGGAAGTGGGAACCCAACTCATGAATTTAAATGAGAGTAGGGACAATTCTTGTCTTATTCATTAATGTATTCTCAGGACCTGACAGTGCTTGGCACTAAGTAAGATATCAGTAAATATTTATTAAATAAAATAACGCGGAAGATTTGAATCAGCTAATGTTGGAGGATCTAGATTTGTTCTTCAAGGAATCAAAAATGTACTGTAAATGAATTATCTGAAATATAAAATAAGAACCACCATACAGATATATAATATCATTGTATTCATTTTCTTTTGTTATTATAATGATTTGCTAACAACCAGACACAAGTCAACTCATTGCTTTATCATTAAGAACAACTCAAAGCTGAAGGACCTACAGCATGCTTAAGAGCACACGTCTGATTCTAATGCAAAAGCTGCAATGATTGTCCCCAAATTCAAGTAACTGCAGGTATAAACTATAAATCTGCTTTTTAAATTAATAGTATTTGTTAGGCTAAAAGTGTTTCCTTAAGTTTTTTAGGTGTCATATCTTTCACGCTTCTTAGCATGTAATTATCTGTTCTTGAGAAAGAAAAATAAAGTGATTCAAATGTATAAACCATGTAACAATAGCTTTTAGAAAGAATAGCTATTTGTTTAAAATAATAATAACTTTTAATTTCTATTGTAGAAATACATAATAATCATTTAAAACACTGTTAGCTCACCTAACAGTTCAGAAGTTCATAACTAATCCTAAATGTCACAGAAAATATCACAACACATAGTTAGTGGTATGCTGGTAAATGATTATTAACTGACTCTCTTAAAAAAGGAAACAAAAAGGAACAATAAAGGCTTGATTTGCAGTGTTTGCTCGTTGTTATGGGTTGAATTGTGTCCTCTCAAGGATATATTGAATTCATAATCTGCAGTACCTCAGAATGTGGCCTTATTTGGAAATAGAATTGTTGCAAATGTAAGTTACACAGGGTGAAGTAATACCGGAGTAGGGCAGGCACTTAATCCAATACAGCTGATGTCCTTACACTTGGAGAAGAGATGCACAGGCACAGAAACACACGGGGAAACACCATGTGACAACGGAGGTGGGGATGGGAGTGACGCAGCTGCAAGCTGAGGAGCGCCATGGATGGATGGCCACCGCCAGAAGCTCAGAGGAGGCAAAGAAGGATTCCACGCAGAGTCTCAGAGGGAGTGTGGCCTTGGTAGCATCATAACTTCAGACTTCTAGCCTCCAGAACTATGAGAGAACACATTTCTGTTGTTTTAAGCCACTCTGTTTGTGGTACTTTGTTATGGAAGCTGATATACCCAGGAAGTAAATACTCTTATTATAACCAATTTTAACCTAGCAACATGGAGTCACTTAATGCAGAGCTGGGAAAAGATAACAATAGTTTCTTGCCAGCTGGTATGAGCTACTTGCAGCATACCACTGATTATAGTATCCCCTAAGAATTCTTGAATACAAATTAGTTCATAAAGTCTTTTATCCATTGGTTCATTTAACAAATATATAATGAACACCTACTATGAGCCAAGAACTGTTATAAATTCTGAGGTTATATAAGTGAACAAAAAAGATAAAAAATCCTTGCCTATATGGAGCTTCCGTTTTACTGGAAGGATATAGTAAGTATATTTGTATGGTATGTCAGATATCGATAAGTTTTAAGGAGAAAATAGGAGTAGAGAAGGAGAATAGAGAGAAGGGACACAACTTCAAATAGGAAAAGACCTCTCCGAAACTGTGACATTCGAGCAGATATGAAAGAAGTGAAAGAGAGCCATGCAATTATGCAAGTGAAGAGAATTTCAGAATTCCAGGCATAGAGAATAGCCGGTGCAAAGACGCTAAGGCAGGGGTCTCCCTGGCTCATTGAGGAACAGCAAGGTGGCCATTGTGACTGGAGCAGAGCAAAGGGCAGAATAGTAGAAATGAGAGAGGTGATGGGGATCAGAGCGTGTAGGGCCTTTTAAGGTGCTCGTTGAAAGTCTTCGGTGAGTTGGAAAGGCGCTGGTAGTTTAAGCAGAATGTCAGGATAGGATTTATGTTTTAATCAGAATCACTCTGGCTTCTTATTGCATTCTTTTTCTAATGTGTCTCCTGCCTTCCTGCAGTTGGTTCTTACAATTATCTGGGAAACTGCAGCCTCTCACTCAAATGGCATAAGGACCTGAGAAATAAAGATTCAGCAGCAATGCAACACCCAGGGATTTAAAACAGAGAGTAAAGAATGGTAGTTTAGATTTGTAAAATTTTGCACTAAGGAGTGATGTCACTGCAGCCTTCCCAACAAAGTGAGAAGCCTCTACTTGGTAGTCATGGCTTCACTTAGCAGCAGCACCAAGATGGAGTTTCTGAGGTGTCTCTTTTTGGAACTGTTGTAATATCATAGTCTTTATCTTAACAACTTCTAAGGCATAAAGGCTAAAGAGATCTTCTAGAAGAGTGCTCTCACACTCTCTTTTCTTCTTCTTTTTTAAAAATTTCCAGTCTAGTGTGGAGTTGTACTTTGGTAAAATATAATAAAGATAGATTGCAAAGAAATCAAATACAGTCTTGCACCGCATAACATTTCAGTCAATGACAGACTGCATGTGTGACAATGGTCCCATAAGATCAGTACCATACAGCCTAGGTCTGTAGCAGGCTGTACCATCTAGGTTTGTGTAAGTGCACTCTATGATGTTCACACAATGACAACATCACCTAACGACACATTTCTCAGAACATATTCCCATCATTGAGTGACACACGACCATATAGCATAAAGACATGCAGAATACAAGCCCAAAGTTGTATTGTTAGATTCAACAGGCACAAAATCTCACTTCGGTAAATATAATAAAAATAAAGAAAACAAGGACAAAAGAAGTACAAACCTGTACCCATTGTTTATTGAAAGTGTGTGCCTAGGTGATTAGTAGAGAAAATTACTATATTCTAGTAACTTTTAGATGTTCTATAATTGTAAATAAACAAAAGTTATGAGTGACATAGAGGGTTTCTTATGTTAAATGCCTGTATATACACTTGAAACTAACACTATGCATAACAATATTTAAAATTTTTAATATGATAAATGAGTTTATTGAATTATCTAATCTGGGTTGGATTCACAATGATACTTGCATAGGATTATGTATATGTAAACTGTTTATTTTGCTTTCATAGCATTCCTAGTAGAATAATTAGCCTCACAGAGGTCTGTTGATGGAAATGGAAGAAGAGATTTTACAGCAATTTCAGCAAGTTCGGGATATTTATTTTAAATTTTTGGTCCCAAGTAAAGCAAATGATGCTGTATTTTCAAAGTCATCTTCAATCTTTCATCAGTAGCCAGTTCCAATAATTTATCCCATAATATTTTAGCTCAATTTAAATTATCTTTTGATGAAATAAATGAACTCTGATCCATTAATTTCTTAAATGAGGATTTTTAAATGAATAATACATTTAAAAACATTCCATCTGCTATGGACTGAATTCATATGTTGAAGCCCTAATTCCCAATGCGGCTGTATTAAGAGATAGGGCCCTTAGGGAGGTAATGAAGGTTAAATGAGGTCACAAGGGTGGGTCCCTGATCCAATAGGATTAGTGTCCTTATGAGAAAAAAACACCAGAGAGCTGTTCTCTCTCCTCATCGTGTGTGTGTGTGTGTGTGTATATACATATAGGAAAGGCCATGTGAGGACATAGTCTGCAAGGCAGGAGGAGAACTCTCATCAGAAACTGAATAGTTGGAGCCTTGAGCTTGGACTGCTCTTCTCCAGAGTTGTGAGAAAATAAATTTCTGCTGTTTAAGCCACCGGTCTATAGTAGTTCATTATGGCAGCCCAAGGAGACTAAGGCAATCAAGTTCATCGAGTGTTTGCTGACAACACTTTGCAGATGAGAACATCAAGATCTTTTTCTACTCACTGACAATTATTTTTAAATTAAAATTGTGACATAGCAATCTATAAAAAAAACTTGTTCTTCAAAGTTTCTAGCTTTTAATTTTTCCCTTTGGTCTCAGCTCCTAAAATACTGAATTATTTTTTTTTCATGGAAATATAAAGATCATTAAATACATCAAAGATATCAGTCAAAAGAGCAAGTCAGGCTTTCCTCATGATGTGTTTAAATATTGGGAACAAACTTATTTCTCATCCTGAAGAAACATTAAGAGTTTGTTGTGTAGTTCAAACACTCTTGACATAACTTCTCCCCTCAATACTGATGATAACTGTTTACATCATGTTCTATATTATCACAACTGGCTGTGTTGGGGGAAAAACAATAAAAAAGAAACCCTAATTTGTGGCATTTACTGGTTTCCTTGAATTGTATATCCCTATCATAGATAATTTCAATCTGCCAATGTGAAGTCACTGAACACAGTGTTCTGAAAAATGGTAGCAATCAGTTCTGATGGGCCAATGAAAGCCACTTCCAGTACACTGGTTCTTACAAATCTCAAAATTTGTGCTACGTCACTGAGGATTGTTTATTTCAGCTGACATTTTTTAAAAACCAAATTTTCCCCAATGAAAGAAGCATTGCATTGATTGACATTCTCTCGCAAGCTACTTACCGTAGTTAACGACTCCAGAACGTTTTCCTGATGTTGGCACTTGCAGCATCAGAACATAGCCCCATACAAAACTTACACTGCCAATTACGTTTGTCGACAAAACAATTATTCACAATTTTATAACATTTAGAGCTAGTTGTGTTTCTCAGGAATGAAGCTAAAAGAGAATTTAAATGAGAGCAGAGATTTCTTCCTTCAAATCAGCATTTTCAAATTGTACATATACTGAAAGAACTCCACATAAGTGTTATCTGCACATTCATCAAGTTGCGATGGAAAACCGCTGTGCTAGCTTTCTTTATTCAATGAGTTGGTTTTCTGTATCATTCGGCAGTTTTGGAAGTCATTGAGCTATAGTGACATCAGGAAGTAGTATTTGAGCTACTTTCTTTACCAGAGTCCCTGAACATTTCTAAGCAAACATTTTTGATGCAGTCATTCACTAATGTCTTGGCAAGTGTATGTGTATTTTAGTCCTAGCAACCCAAAATGCCACTTCATGTAAAACCCATGAAACACTAATTTTTATATGTAGAATATTGAACACATGCTTCTATCAGCTTTTAATTCAATACTTTTTCTTTCAAAGAATTATTTTGCTTTTAAATTTAATCCTTTATGTTTTGTGTATAAATGATTAGTAAATCTTGATGATTTCATGAATTCAAAATCTAATGGCTCCACAAATAGTACACTATGGTGTTAGCACTTCACCATCAATTAAGGATAAAAATCAAATCCAATATATGAGCTGACATATTTTCAGGTAAATTTCTTTGGAACGCTTTTTGCCCTCGTTTTTATGGAATGTCCACATTCAAATATCACTATTGCCTCATTCAGCATATTGCGTATTTTCTTATAAAAAAGAAAAAGTCTGGTGAAGCTTATGTGGCCATATATAGTTGGAGTCAAAGTAAATAATGAAAATTTTATTTCCCTAATTGAGAAAGGAATCTTATATGATAAATTATAATGGGCTTGATTAAAACAAAGTGATGATAAAAATAACTTTATAAAAATAAGTGCTTATATACTCTCAGATATTTATATAGTTTTGGTTGCAGTTGGCAAAGTAACCTGAAAATATAAGACATTGTAACACGGTTCTGCTGCATATGACAAATATACAGCTCCAGCCATAGGCAATTCACTATATGAATTTGGAAAAAAAGTGTTTGTGCCCTATTCAATGGTATGAGTCTATCAGTCATGTTTTTAGATCTTGCAACAATGTCTAACTGCTATTGATTTTTCTAAATGCTTATCCTCAATCTCTGTACTTTCCTCCTCATTGACTGGTAACAAATAGTTCACTAACCTTCACTGGTCCTCGGACCACACCGAGAGCAGCACTTTTGTAGAGAAGTCTTCCCCATATGCAGACATAGCTCAGTATGTTGGTTGAATCATGAGGAGATTGTTGATCAAGAACTGTTAACGTCTAATAAGACTTCCTCATGTGCTGAATATTATGCTAAATGCTTTATATGGTTTATCTAATGTAAGCTCACCCAACTCTAAGAGATTGATACCATTTCCATCCCCATTTTATAGGTAGAGAAATAGATGCTTAGAAAGTTAAAAGTAATCAATTCCTATTTCATCTTGTCTCTCAGAATGAGATGAATGAGAGACAAAGTGGAGCGCTACCTTGGTAGTAGAATTTGGAAGAACAAAAATACCTACTTGTCCACAAGGAATTCTCCTCATTAGTCCACCCTTCTTTCACACTGCCTTGAAATTTTCATGGATACATGGGAAATGGTCTGTAGAAGGTTTAGGAAATGGCTTCCACGTCGGCATAGCTGTGTGCAGTGTTGATCAGTAGACGCCTTTGCCCTACATTTCTGCTAGGAGAGGAGGATAGTCAGAAGTCTCCAGGTGGCAGATGATTCTAGACTCAGGATGACAGAGGTGGGTTGAGGGATGGGGTAAGGAGCAGATGGGAAAATAAAGAATAACCTGTCTGACCTTGATCTCCTTTACACGAAGTTTCAGCTCCTTGAGAAGTTCCTTTATTCTTCCTCTTTTGCCTTTTGACACCTTCCCATTCCCTCTTCTACCTCGGTCAGTTTTCTACTGAAAGACCACAAGGCTGGAAGCAAGGCTTCGGTTTGAATTCCAATTCTAGCACAATAAAAGATGAAAGTATCCCCTCATCCTCTCTTCTGCTTTTCAGTGGGCTGAATTACCGCTAAGTGCCTGAACTAGATGATCACATAAACAGACCTACATTTTGTGTCACTTCTATATTCGTGGTGGATTGGCAGCAACTAATTTTAAAATTAAATGTAAACTAATTGCGACCACGATCCCAATTTCTGGTTCATCAATACCTCCACTGTGCCTTCATATTGCAATGTAATTAGCCTGCGTGTGTACATATGTGCACACACGTGTGTGCGCACACGCAAGTCTATGTGTGCGTTTCCACAGTTTTTACCTGAGAATTCTAGAACCAAAGAAACTTCACAAGTTTCTTACACTCTAGATGCTTTCTAGCATGACCTTTCTAAAACAAATCTAATCATGTCACATCCCTGCTTAAAATCCAAGTAGTTTCTCACCACCAGAAAAGTAACATCCAAACTCTTAGCAAAGACGTTGAGGTTCTTTTAGCTCTATCCTGACTTATCTTATCATTCCTTACCTTACACACTCTAAATAAACTAAATATTTTGCTGTGGTTTGAAAGCTTTGTCCTGTTTTTACTGGTCCCACCTCCATCTTCCTCTTTACCCGTGTAATTTTAACTCATCTCTTAAGTCCCATCTTAGATGCTACTTCCCCCTGGGCAAAATCTCCTGTGACATGACCCCTACCCCTTCTCTGGGCTTCTGTACTTGGTCTTCCTTTCAATTCAGTCACTGCAACTCTCTGTGGCCGGTCTTCTCCACCCCTTTAATTAAATGCCTTGAGGGCAGGGGCCTTGCCTGTCCTTTTTAGCAAGGCATCCACAGCAGTAAGTAAAATGCCCAAGTTATATGAGATTCTTAGTGAGTACATGTTGAATGAATAAAGCCAGTCTAAATTATTACTGAAAAACCTGAGGCCAGCCCAGTGGCATAGTGGTTAAGCTTGGGAGGCTCCGCTTCAGCCACCTGGATTTGTGGGTTCAGATCTTGGGCTCAGACCTACACACCACTCATCAAGCCATGCTGTGGTGGCATCCCACATACAAAATAGAGGAAGAAGGGCGCAGATGTTAGCTCAGGGCCAATCTTCCTCACCAAAAAGGAAAAAAGAAAAAGCTGCAATTACCTCCATAAAATTTCCCCAAATTGACATCACCTGATTTAAATTACATTATGCTACAATTTTTCAACCTTTGTAAAGATGGTTAGCATTGTAATTTATAGAATTTTGTGCTTGTTCACATGTTTTTGAAAATATTGTTTTTATTATCCTCTTATTTCTCTGGTTATATGATTATCTCTAGAGCATTTTTGAAGAATTATAGTTTTATTATCAAGTACACACAATTACTAAAACTCATAACACAAATCAAGTTGCTTTACTCCCTACACTGTAATTATTTTAATTGAATGTAAATAGATTTTTCTAAAATGTTTTTGAACAGTTTTTTAAATGAATACTATTGTGTTTCTGCTTTTTACCATCAATTTGCTTATTAAGTTACTTTGATATAATGTGAAAATAACACTCATGTAACTCCTGTCAAGTTATAATTGGTAGAATTAGAAATAATATTTTCCAGTCGTTAATATCAGAATTTATAAGGAGAAGAAATCTTATTATTATTCAACTTTGGATTGTGAAATTTTGCAGAGAATAGAACAGTGATTTTGTGGAAAGAGAACAGCCTTGTGAAAGAATTTCTGTATGTACAGAAATGTGGAGGGAGGACAGCGAATAAGGATTCTAGCATATTTGTGAGCAGTTCTTAAAGACATGTAGCTTTCTGTTAAATGTTCACCCTGTTCATCCACATTACACAGTTTTATTTCCAGACCCCTGATAGGAAAAAGAACTCATAATTGGGAAACAGATGGGGCAGCAGAAGTTGCTAGAGGCTGTGAATGTATCTTACTGAGAGTTCAGCACTGCCTGAGGCTGGTCAGCACCCAGCACAGCGGGAGTCACTCCAGTCACCTAGGGCGAACAGGTGCCTGTGGGTCATCTCTGGTCAAGCACAGTGTACACCACCATCACCACCACCACTACCACCACTAACAACAACAACAAAATAAAAAACCTCTACTAGGTATCAGCAGAGCTGCTTGCTCCCTGTTTTCATGTGTGCTCCACAGAGAATTCACCCAAACGATATCTTGATTAAAAAAAAACCCAATACAACTAAACAGAGAAAATCCTTTAAAATTCTCTGTAAGTACACTTAACAAGTGGTACATAGATGAAATGATTTAAATATTTACAAACCAGGAGTTGCTTTGCGGATGTTTTTTAGCGACTTTTTATTTGTTAGCATTCGCTAACACCTTACCTGTGATAGATTTAAGATATTCTACAATGCTTTAGCAATTAACACTTCCAAAGATATTCGCCAAGTAATGCTGGTTGAATATTTTCTCTATTACCTCCTGGTTCTCCTTGATTTTATCATCTCTCGGATTTAACACCAACTCTAATTTCTGAAGTGGGATCATCTACAGTGAAGGAGAAGGGCTTTGACCAATGGCAAAAGCGATTTAGGGCTCCCCCACCAAACCACATGAGTTTAAGTTGTCTATATTCATAGACAAATGTTTACTCCTATGATGAGCTCCTCTCTGCTGGTGGGCAAAAGGAGAGGAAGTCACAGTTTCTCTGCTTTAGCATTGACACAATACCTGTTTTATAAACTGAGGATGATTTTTAAAAAGAAATGCAAATAGACATAGAAGGTTCATTTCATATACTTTAAAAAATTGTGGGTCTTTCGTTCAGACTATACACAGACACACACAAGTCTCACATAATGTTAAGCCTTGGGGAGAAACACACTTCAAGCCTAAAGTTTATGTCAAACAGTCATTCTTCTCTTCAAGTTATAAGTCATTTTGATTTTAAATATACACTCATACACAGAATTTCTTGAAAGCTTAACTGGTTTTATTTTATCTTTCTTTTCAGCACGACATAAGCCATAGCTCAGGTCTTCAAATTGCTGTAGATGTAGTTATCATATAAATGTGAATAAATCTAAATAGTTGAACTAGTTCAAGGCTTTCCAAGTAGGTGGAGCATATAGAAAGTTAAACGTGTCTGTCTTTTTGTTTTTCAGTCAGTTTGGCTCGCAATGCTATTCAGTGATGGTGAGTGGAGAAGGACTTGCCACAAAAATACTCAGGTCACTTACCACGAGGGAGCAGAGCAGAATGACCTTATCAGGTTATAGACTTACCACACTTTGAGCGCTCCCTGTAGTCCTGAGGCTAACAGTTCCCAGGCTGAGATCTATACCCACACTCCCAGTCCTGCCACTCTTCTTTCTATGTTCCAGCTGTACTGACTCTCTAAATTCTTTGAATGAGCCATGCTCTTTCCTATGTTAGAGAATCTACTAGGAACCTTCTTTACCAATCCCTCCCTGTCTGTTCACCTGACTAATGTCCACTCATCCTATGGGGCTCAGCTCAGACTGCACTTTCTTAGGAAAGCCATCCCTAATGAGCCCTCTCTCTGTCCACACTCACATACATACACACACACCAGACTAAGTCAAACTCCCAAGGCCCTCCTCCCCATAGTACTGGTCACTTCTCCTTCTTAACCTTCATAGCATTTCTAATTCTTGTCTAGTGTCTGTTTTCCCTACAAGTCTGTAACACTATAGGGACAAAGATAGTATGTCTCATTCTCACTTGAATCCTGAGCATAGCAGAGCATCTGGCACATAGTGGGTGCTAGGTAAATGCCGAAGGAAGGAAGGAAGGAAAGAAGGAAGGAAGGAAGGAAGGAAGGGAGGAAGGAAAGAAGGAAGGAAGGAAGGAAGGAACGAATGAAGTAGGAAGGAAGGAAGGGATGGAGGGAGGGAAGGGGAGAAGGAAGGAAGAAAGGGGAGAGGAAAGATCTCTGCAGGACTGTAAACTCTCTATCCTTGTGGACTTAGAAGAAGCATATAGACTTCCTCTGGTCTGCATATAGACTACATATAGCATATGTACTATATATGTACTGGTAGCATGTAGACTACACTATACCTCAAAGTCTCTTTAGTTCTGTATCATGCTAAGTCAGCTACATCTTCTACAACCCTAGGTCTGTTGAAAATGCAGCTCCTGTGTAGTTCACTGGGAAGATTCTAGAATGGAAATGCACCAATTAGCTCATTTAAGTGGAGGACACATTTATCCCAACTGATCTCAGATATCAACGGGGGAGCTATGATCAGTCATGTGTATTGGGCCCAGCTCCCTACTCTGTGAGAAGCAAGTGATAAAACACTTTCTTTCACAGAGACTGAATGGTCTTGTTCCAGAAACTGCAGGGCACCACTCTGTGAGTAGAGGAATGACTCTGCCCCTTGACCAAGACAATCTTAATGTTCTCAGCTTGACTAGACTTTAGACAAATTTCTCCCTGAGTATGAGCCACTTGACTTCTCTTAGAGTATTTGCTTTCAAAAACATTCCATTGTAAATTCTTTCTCTGCTTTCTTTGAGATGCAAGCATTCTCCCAGCCTCCTGTCAGTTTTACAACAGAGAATTTTCTTTCTCAGGGACCTGGGAGCCATCTCTTTGAAATGTGATTATCAAGAGCAGTGGCAAACCCCTATCTCCCAGTCTCTGTGGGAAGGTGGGAGCCTAACTTAGATAAGTGACAATTACCAAACACAGATGGCTTAATCACATTGACCAAGCTCCCCACAGTGTCCTCCAGCACTGTCTCACTAGCTCACCCCAAAGCTTAAAAAACGCTCCCACCTTTTGTTTCACAGAATTGAGTCCAGTGTCTCTGGCCGGTTGGAATAGTCTTGACTATAGTCTTCTTTGCCTGTTAAACTCTACCTAGTGCAATTTTTCCTTGATCTTCTCTTGGGACGGGATCACAGCCACTCACATGAGACTTGGCCTGGCTCATGTGCACACCAGAATTAAATTGGAGCTGCATCACTCATGGCAGAAGTGAGTGTTCCAGAAGGTGACCAAATTTAAAAAATTTGAACCCACTGAATACAATGTCAGTGAACTTCCATTTAGTGAGCAGGAGGATTATTTTTATTTTGCAGAGTGAGATTGTTTTCTTTTAATGCTGTTATTTTTAAATAGCATTAGAGGGGAAGAAAAGCATCTGGTCACTTCTAAGCAATGCAAATTTGAACAATACCCAGGAGCAGAATTTGTGGTTGTCATGTTTCTGAGCTAACTCAACTTTTCACCCCATATAATGCAACTCATGTAATGGTCTTGATCGCAACCACGAAACCTTGTTGAGCTCTTATTGTGAAGGTGAGTGGCTGAGTTTTATTTCCTTCTGGTTTGGACAGCAACTGATAGACTTTGTGGTCTAGTTGTAAAGAGCACTGTGTTTGGGAGTCAGACTACTTGGATCCATATCCAGGTCCTCTGGGACTTCAGCTAGTTGCTGAACATCTTCTGACTCAGATAAAGTGAGTAGCACAGAATCTGATGACTAGTAGATGCTCAATAAACGTTAGTTCTTGTAATTGTTACTATCATCATCATCATCATCATCCCTTTCACTATTCGGAAAAGCAAACAAGCTGAACGTTATGATATCACAACTTTCTATTCCGCGAAAAAACATGTCATTGATGGGTAGCATTGCTGGCTTAAAATAGACTTTCAGCCTTGCTGAATTGCTTCATTCATTCATAACTCTGAGCTCTATTTGTGAGACGTTTGTCTTTCTCTCTCCCCACCCCAATCCCTGAATTTTTTTAGTGATGGATGGGCAGACAGAGATGAAGTCATTGAAGGTTATGAGGTGGAAGCCAACGGAGGAATCACGATAAAGCTGCAGTCTCCAGAGGTCAGGTCATTTGATGATTATTTCCTGAAGCTGAGGCTGGACACTAATACGAGGAACCCCTGGTTCCCTGAGTTCTGGCAACATCGGTTCCAGTGCCGCCTACCAGGACACCTTCTGGAAAATCCCAACTTTAAAAGAATCTGCACAGGTAACTTGTGTTCACAAAATCACAACCCAGAGGTTTGGTAATCTCCTCCAGCCCCATTATAGCTTGTTAAATGAGAATAGAAGATGCCAACTCTGGGTGTCCAAAGACTAAATTGCCATCTTAATTATAAAATAGATTGAATGGGGGGGAGTGTGTACTGCCCCAGGGAATCATGTTTCTGTGTTCTAGAAAGATTGCTTTGGTCTTTGGTGGAGTAAGTAATAAGAAGAGACAACATGGGGCCGGCCCAGTGGCACAGTGGTTAAGTTCACACACTCTGCTTCGGAGGCCCAGGGTTCATGGGTTCAGATCCCAGGTGTGGACCTACACACCATTCATCAAGCCGTGCTGTGGTGGTGTCCCACATACAAAATAGAGGAATATTGGCACAGATGTTAGCTCAGGGACAATCTTCCTCAAGCGAAAATAGGAAGATTGGCAACAGACATTAGCTCAGGGCCGATCTTCCTCACCAAAAAAAAAAAAAAAAAAAAGCTGCAGGGAGAAGAGACAATATAAGTCCTGGAAAAGCAAACTGAGAATTCAGAGATCTAGTATTCAAGCCAGTGGGAAGAGATTTTATGACAGGCATGTAGGAGATGTTAGCCACAGACAAAAGTAAGCAGCACTGGTTTCATCCCTTTTTCTTCTTTGTGATTTGCTTCAATATACAAGTCAGGAGCAGATGAGATAATGTCACCACCAACGTATGTGGATATGAGCATAGGTGGCAAGAAACTCTCCACTCTCTATAAACAGGAATGACGATTCCCAATGGGACAGATACTCCTCGTGCACTGCTCAGTAGAGGCATGCCGGGAAAAGGCAGTTCACTGTTCCAGGTCTTTAAGGGCTTGGTGAACTCCACAGATGTCCTCTTCCCTCCCCAGGAACTACTATAACCCAGACTTGTTAAAGCAGTAACTTTTCTGATATTATTATTACTACATAGACACTTCGCTGTCCCTTGTCCTTTTTCAGTATTATCCATACTGCAAAGTTACATCACCTTTGGTCTAACATAGTACCACTCAAAGCCAGTTGTCCGTACTGAGTTGATAACATAGCATGATGGCCAGGCATTAAGGACCCTATCTGTCACCAAATTTATATTATAGCACAGTGGTGTTACACATATTTCCTGTAACTGAGCTGAACGGATATTATTTAGAAAGGTCTAGAACTCATTTGTTCACAAACATTCATGGATAAAACACTGAATAGGCAAAAAAAAAAAAAAAAGGGACAGAAGTATATCACCCATGACGCTCCACCTAGAAAAACTTGTGGTCTCTTTGGGAAGATCAAAACAGATCATACACAGGATATAGATAAATAATGATCAAAGACAATGAGGTTTTATAAGGCAGGGTAAGAATATGGCTAGTTACATAAAATATTTCTAGTTTTAATAATATTCATATTTTGAGGTTAGAAAATTCTTTAGAATGCCAATATATTTAAATGCAGTGATATATGTCTGACTTGGGAAGGTTCAGCAGAGTTCTCTGAGAAATTGCCTGATGTGGATCTATTTTCAATCAATCAAGGCTTTTAGAACTTCCTCAGTATGGTTTCTCGGGAGGCTGAAAGCTGGGAGGAAGGGCAGGGAGGTGCTGAACAGCTAACCATTTCTGTCACATATGTATCTCTACTGACTTCTACTTTGTCTCAAATAACAGACCAAGGCAAATTAAGAATTCTAATGGACCAATAAAACACCTAGTGCGTTCTCCTAATTTGGAAAATAAAGACTTTGAGGCTGTAGGGGCGACAGTTTCCCATAGGTTAATGGCAGTATGGAATTAGAACACACACCTCTCAGAAATCACAATATTGGGCTGCTGTTGGACTTAGGAGTTAGTAATATATTACTTTTTATTGTTCTCAATAAACATTGTTCATTGTTTCCTAATGAACGTTGTTCCCTTTCTTGAACTGTAAGATCTTCGAAGATGGAGAACACTTGCAGCCCTCACGGAACCCCATGCAACGTTGATCTCTGGGATCTTAGTCACTTCTTAGTAGTGCATTGATCAGTTGACTTATATTCTTTTAGTCTAGGGAGCCAATGAGTTTTCCTTTTTTTAAAAGAAAAGTTAACGACTGTGATTTTTCAAATAAAATGTATTTTATTCGTTAAACATTCAACAAAATTTATTGAGCACCTACTATGTGTAAGGCTTTATGCTAGGAGACGGAAATGAACAGAAAACAAAAGAGGAAAAGAACTGTTTTCAATAACCTTACATTCCAATGCAGAGAAATAAACTGCAAAGAAAATAAATTAAGCAAAATGCATTGCCATTTAATTTATCATAAGAGCATGGGAGAAAGTAAAGGATGGGGTAGGGAACGATGGATGGAGGAATTGCAGCTTAAAAGAGAGTGGACAGAGAATGCCTCACTGAGAAGTGGGCGTTTGCTTAACAATGTGGAGGCCATGAGAGAGTGAGCCATGTAAATACTGGGGAAGGGCTTTCCAAGCACAAGGAATAGCAAATAAAAAGAGGCACCAGCACCTGGCTTAGTGGAAGAACAATAAGGAGCCCAGGCTGGCTGGAGCCAGCGAGTACTTGGGAGAGCAAGGAGATGAGAGAGAGGCACACAGGAGAGCAGATCATGCAGCACTTCACTGGCCTGGTGAGAACTTTGGCTTCGTTCTGAGTGAGATGGGGAGCCACTGGGAGGTTCAAGCAGAGCAGGGACACGACGGCCTTACTTTTTCTGAACAAAATCACTCTTGCTGCAGTTTGTAAGATTTGACAGAAGGGGAAAGAGCAGAAGGAAGCAGGGCAGTGAAGAGGCTGCCGCGATAATGCAGGCGAGAGTGCGGTGGGTTGGGCCATGGTAGCAAGCAAGACGGAAAGAAGTGGTTGAATCCTGAGTTTATTTTGAATGACAGCTGAGGGAATTTGCTGACAGAATTGTTAAGAATGACGCTGTTCTGAGCAACCAGTTGGTGTTGCTGTTGACTGAGATGGGGAAGACTCCAGGAAAAGCTAGGTGGGACAGCATCAGGAGCTGGGTTTCACGCAAGTTAAGTTTGAGATGCATATTAATGATGCAAGTATTTGTGTCACTTTGACATTGTATTTCCTTAGTAAAATTCAGAATACTACATATTAAACATGCTTAGATGTCTTTAGGTAAGGATTTCCAGGAAACTATCTTCTAACCTGAGCTTTTAATACAAAAGTTAGAACTCTGCAGCAATGTACAATAAAATTTGGGTTTTCACTTGTCGCAGTACATACAAATATCAAGGCTAAAGTCTGAATTTGGTTAACGTTCATGGCAGAAAATAATGATTTGCACATTCATGAATTGTTCTGATATTATGCTTGACTCTCAAAACTATTTCTAAGCGCTTATTATGTGATTACAGCCTTTAATAAACATATTTACATTTGCATTTCATTCTGGAGTCAAGTTCAGCATATATTTCCCTCTGTTCTTAGTTCTAAGGAAGACAGAAAGCTTTTTTAGCTCTTCTACTTGGAACTAATTCATAAAATTTATTGATGTTTTCTTCTGCAGAAATCTTCAGATTTTATCTTTAGCAGTACTTGTCTGTGTTATCTACGTGTGTGCATATTCTTGTAAACTTACCTTGCTCTTCAGTCTCGATCTCTGTATTTCTGTGAAATTGGCTTCAATGGTATGGAAGAACATAAGCTTTCACTTAAGTATCATTCTTATCTAGTTGTGATCCTTGAATATCAAATGAATTCTGTATCTTCTAACGAATATGCAGATACATTTGTGAAAATCAGTGTGAGGAAGTGGATTTAACCTTTCTAGACTATTGACAGCTACTGTTTCTGTCACTCGTTTTTAGCTCTTCTAATTGGGTCACTTTTAGTGTTTTGAAAAGTTTTGATATTACAGTTGGTTTCCATAGAAACCTTTATTGAGCTTAATCTCAGATGTCACTATTTAAATAAAGAGTTCATGTACTCTAGATTGTCAGTTTGAAGATTAAGAGTCCTGAGCCCAGGCTGAATAATTTGGGAATCACTGTAGCTAATTAAAAAGTCCTTCATGTAAAGGCTACACCACTGCTTAATTAGTTGAGTATATCAAGGGATTGGAGATGTGTTGGAAAAGCACTAAATGAAACATCAAAGCCTAACTTCTAAAAAATTAATCATTGTTAGGACAGTGAAAGAGTAGGTATTTATACAAGTCAAAGTCACTCTTTTCTAGTAAATGTCTTAGTGCTTGCAGCAATTGTGTCATGTTTACAATGGCATAGTGCTTTATCATTCTTGATGAGAATTGCTAGAAAGATTCCATGGAAGCTGACTGAGTACAGCATTTGGCAGCTCAACCACCGGGTCCAACACTGGCTCAGCTATGTATCTGCCACATGATTTGGACGACCTTACTCAACCTCTGAATCTCAATTTCTGCAACTGTAACTTGGTAACGATTTCTACTTCACATGGGTGTTGTGAGAATTGAATGAAATAATACAAGTGAAATACTTTGTAACCTGTGAATCCTTACATAAACGTCAAGTGTTGTTATTAGTGGCGTGCCTTACTAGAAAGCAAATAAGGTATGACTTAGACCAACTCATTAAAAATTAGTGTTTTTGAAATTACAAACTTAACCTAACTACATTCCAGAATGTGGAAGCTAGAGAAAAATAAGTACCCAACTCTTAATCAATCATCCTTACAGAATGCCAATATAGATAATTTCTTCTATTTTTTTCCACAGAGTAGACTTTTACCACTTTTTTCTGATTATCAAAGCAATACACAGTTACTATGATTATTGCATGGAAATTGGAAGTACAGAAAGGCCTAAGAAAGATTAAGAGCATTAAGAATTTGCTCTTATATAACCGCTGTTAATCTCTGTTCGATTTTTAATATATTTCTACTAAATACACTGTTAAATTTTTAATGTATTTTTGTCTTTCTCTATTACTTTTAAATCATGCAGTTAATATTATTTTATATATTGCATTTTAATGTGAATACTCCCTTTTCTTTTACATTTATGAACTTTTCTTTGTCATTAAACTCACATTCTTAATGGCTGCATAACATTCTGCAAACAAGCTATAATTTGTTTAACCATTTCATTTTTCCTACACATATAGGTTGTTCGCAATTCTTCACAAATTAAAAAAAAAAAAGCTGCAGCAAGTTAATAAAAGTTCTTTCTAAACATTCTTCTTTTTTCACATTTTGGATAGTTTTCTTAAGATATATTTTCAGAAGTTGAATTACTCAATCACAAGATATGACATTTCTAAGGCTTTTGAAAATAGAGTTCCAAAAGAAAACTCCTACCAGCACTGCATGAAATTATATGGACTTTTTCATTTTGTTTTGCATAGTTATAATCATAGTGTGCATGTAATTCTGTGTCTTATTTTCACATGGGATCGTACTTGATTTTTTCGTGTGGCTGCATGGGCTTTACAAGCAGCACTTCAATAGCTCCATCATGTTCTACCCAATGAAAATACTATAATTATTTAGCTGTTCTTATGTTGTTGGACATTTAGTTTGCTTCCAATTTTCATTCTTATGAAAAACATTGAATGTGGTACAGAGAGCTTTTATGTTGTTGTTACTATTTTTGGATTGTTCCCTCACCACAGATTCCTAAATATATAATCATTGGTGTAACAACATGACAGTTTTGAGGTCTCTTAAATCATATATTACCATTGTCTTGCAATATGGCAATATTGAGATTTACTGGCCAGCACTATATTGAGTGTATGAGTTTACCAGGTTCACTATGTTCTCAGCAGGCTTTTTCACAATCCAGTGAATTTACAGCCATAATTTCACTTTCTCCTCTTATACTTTGTGGCAATTGGGAACAGATGGGCACAATGCTTTTTAAAGCTACTATATCTTTGCATTTGGTTATTATCCAAGACGTGATGAAAGAATTTGGATGGTATCTGCAATGCTCACCAACATCTCAGGACTAGTAGGATAATGATAGCTAGCCTGATATGAAAAAACTTCAAGACTTCCAAGCATAGACACTTGCCCCCGGAGCTTGGAGAATGCCATTCACAAATTGTAGTTTGGTACTAATTTTTGTAAGATATTTGCCTTGTTATTAGGTTTAAACTTTATGTACTTTCTGTTTTGAATTAACTTATTATATAAGGCTGGATGAGATTGCTCTATTACAGTTTGATCTAGGTTAAGATGGTCTGTAAGCTGAGCTAGGTTCCTATTTCCTGTAACCCATAGGTCCAAGGGTAATAACTTCTATTTGCCTTTGGGAGTTCAGCCCAAATGCCCATATACACTCCTGAAGAATATCGTTTACCTCCAAGCAAGAAGTTGGTACTATTAATCGGAGTTTGTGGAAGAATTCACAAGTCTCTGCCCCTTCTTGTGTACATGCTCTTTGAAGTATCGTTTGTGGCTCCTTCCATCAAGAGGTAGAGCTTTGTTCCCTACCTCTGAAATCTCCATTGACCTCACAGTTTACTAGTTCCAGTCTAGGCCTGAAAAGGCTTGACCTACTCTCATTCTCTTTCTTGCAGTTGTCACTCAGCCATATGTACAAGCCTGAGTTAGCCTTCTAGAAGATGAGAAATAGCATGGAGCAGACACTGGATGACCTCTTAGTTGAGGCCATCGTGAACAAGCCAGTCCCAAGTCACTTCACTAGCTGACTGGCTATTGACACATGAACGAGCCCAGCTGAGATGAATCAGGTCCAACTCAGGGCAGCAGAACTACCCAGTTGACCTCTAGATTCATCAACTAAGATAAATACTTGCTGTTGTCAGGTGGTTTGTTATGCAGCATTATTGTGACAATAGATGACTAACGAGGGTCTCCATAGCCTTTTAATCCATGACCCTCACTCACATGGTGCAATAGTTAGTTGAATTAAACTAAGGAACATAATTTCTCGACCCAATGCTAGAAGTCTCAGTCTTTCTCTCCTGTAAGAAGACTGGTACAATATTGTACCCTGTATCTCATGGAGAAAAGCCAAACATTTTTCTAAATCATATAATGAAGAAGATTCCAAAGCCCCCTGATCCAAGACAGTCAAACAATTCTACTTAGGAATTCTGGTGTGCATAGAGGAAGTGCTGACAAATGGGACACAGTTGTAGCTGAGCCAAACAAACACCCTCAGAACAAAACAGTCCCAGGTTCTCATGCAGGGCTGGTAGAAGTTGCCTTATGGAAATACGCTTCAAAGGCCTTTTGTGCTGCCTTAGTCCGTTTGGGTTGTTATAACAAATTACCAAAGACTAAGCAGCTTAAACAACAGACTTTTATTTCTCATAATTCTGGAGGAAAGGAACTCTGAGATCAGGGTGCCAGCATGGTCAGATTCTGGTAAGAGCCATCTTTTTGGTGTCCTCACAGGGTGGAGAGAGAAAGGAAGTAAGCAGTCCTCTTATAGGACACTAATCCCACCACAAGGGCATCCAATCTCCAGGCCTCATTACCTCCCCAAATCCCTATCTTCAAATACGAACACATTGGAGATTGGGGTTTAAACATATGACTTTTGAGGGGACAAAAGCATAGCAGATGTGTTTATATCCTTTGTCGGAAGAATAAAGGTGAATTGACCTTGTGTCATATCTGGACATTGTAATTTCTCAGACTAATCTCATTAATTATCACACATAGATGAAGCTCTGATGATAATATTATACTGTAAGCACAATCTTGATCTGCTTATCTCTTATTAATACTTTTGACCTATACTGTCAAATGTGGTAGCCACATGTGTCTGTTTATATTTAAATTAAAATTAATTCAAATTAAATAAAATTGAACACTCAGTTCCTCAGTTTCACTAGCCATATTTCATGTGTCAATAGCCATATGTGACTAGGGGCTCCATCTTGGACAGCACAGATGCAGAAAATTCCCATCATTACAGAAAGTTCTACTGAACAGTGCTACATTCTACTTTCCTAAGCCTATAAATGCAAGTTTGATTGTTTCTATGGTTATTTGGGTCTAATTCACAAGCTAGTGTTTCCAGCACAATCAGCTTGTTGAGTAGCCTGCCCAACTACAACAGCTGAAAGATGTTATGAGCCAAGGCTTCGACTTTGCTTGGTTCTTGCCACAGAGCTGCCACCCCAAATAGGGTGGGCTGATTTATACAAAGACCAGGCATGTCTTCACTTGCCTGTTTGAGTTCAATATAGTTTCTTATTCCAGGTCATTTTAATGATTGATTGGATTTATAGAAACATGGACATGTTCTCTCATTCAAGAGTCATAAAGGTTGAGGCAAGGGCATAGGTTTTCCATCCTTTTACTTTATATACATCTTGTTTCTATTCCCAAAGGGCTTGAATAATTTTTAGCATCAAGCAGACACAGACTTGAGGTATAAAAATGGAAATTCTTTGAGGCCTCCAACACTCATTGTAACAGTGACAAGTTACTATTTTATCTTTTAATAGAAAAATTTAATTTACAATTGTACAATGTTGGGTGTCTAGTCAACTTTTTCACTGTGTCTGCAAACTAGTTACCTAGAGATTGGCCTAAGGTTCACATTCCCATTATTACTAGAATTTGGCTCATTGCATTCATAAATTCTTCAGTTGGATCAATATTCTCTCTATTAAACAATTTATATATTTCCAAAGTTGGATGCTCCCTCATATGGTCCAGTCTAACTTCTAAACAAATTTGAGAGTTCTTAATGATTAAAATCTGTGACTGTTCTTAGTCAAGAATTCACCCAGGCATAAGAAGCTACTATATATTTACCTGTTCCAAAATGGCTACATATGGGCTTACTCTATATCATTTAAGTTGTGTTGCTGCTCATCAGCAGAATAGTTTTGCATTTCATGTCTTGTGCACATTTGCTGCTGGGGAAACTCACATGAAGTAGACATAATTTCAGCCATCATAATAAGTTATAGTCATTTTATTATGGGTATGACCAAATATACTTGGGGTCTGGCCCATTTACTCTTTTTCCTCCTATTTTTTATAATTTTTTGAGGTATAATTGACATACAGTAAACTGCACATATTTAAAATGAACAATTAGATAAATTTTTACATATATGTCTGCCCACGAAGCCATCACCACAACCAAGATAATGAACATCGCTCCCCAAATTCCTTTGTGTCTCATTGAAAATTCCTCCCTCCCACCACTCCCCACCTCTCTCCACTCCCATCCATAGATGACCACTTATTGGTTTTCTGTCACTATAGTTAATTTGCAATTTCTACACATTAATATGAATGGAATTGTATGTCTTGAGCTCTTTTCTGCCTGCGTTCTTTCACTCAGCACAATTATCTTGAGATGCATCATTGCATTGCATGTGTCAACAGTTCAATCCTTTTAATTGCTGAGTAGTGTACTATTATATGGATATATCACAATTTGTTTACCTATTCACCTGGTGACAAGTATGTGATTTGTTTCCAGTTTTTGCTTATTACAAACCAAGCTTCTATGAACATCCTTGTACAAGTCTTTGCATAGATATATGCCTTCATTTCTTTTTGGGTCAAGTCCTAGTTGTGGAATAGCTGGTTCCTGTGGAAGGTGTATGTTTAACTTCTCCTTTTTATTTCCTCCTTGGTCCTATTCACTATGGAGATATATGATTGGGAAAACAACATCATAAAGGGATCAAACACTGAGAAGATAAATGGCTTGCTAGAGTTCAAGAATCAGTGAGAATTTTGAGGTACTTCTTGAGGATTCTTTTCCATCATTCCATTATTTCTGCTATTTGGAAGGTAATGGTTAAGGTGAAGGGAATATTTTATAACCTTATTGTGAACCAAGTCTTAGGTCATAATAGCTATTAAGCATGATTCTTTATTTGATACTGTGGGATCAAGGTTGCCATGACTCTGTACAACTTCCCTTGTGTGTTCCACAGCGGTTAAATTCTCTATTGGCTGCATTTCCTGAAAACCAATCTCATATCCCAAGTTATAATATACATTTGTGCTCTGACGAGTGAGGCACGGCCCTAAGTAATCGGCCCAGCAGTTACACGTGTGGTCTAGTTCCTGTGTTTTTAGGACACTTGGGATATTATATTTCATAGCTGGGAGCTGCTTGACCAACTTCATACCAAAGATTTGTGTGAAGTAATGTTGACTCTACTATCATAATCACCTGGGCCTATGCCAATGTCGTGTCATAATTCTATATGGCCACTCTATTTACTAATTGGCCTTTCTCTGGAGTGTCACTGGCTGGTAAACACATAGTTATGACACAAATCCTTGTAAAAGTTTGGTGGGCATCCATGGGTACTACTTGGGGACAAACATTTAAAATTTGTTAGAAATGTCAAGGAATTGAATCCCTGGGGACTTGCATCAAATAGATCTGGGTCTAATATTTCAACCCATTTGGATAAATGAATAGCCCAAACCCTAGAATGACATGAATAAGAATCTTATCCTTCACAGCAGTCATTCTCAAATCTCGCTTATTAAAATCATCAGGAAAGCTTTTTGAAAGGTACTCTACTGTACAAATCTGGGCCTCACACCACACCAGTTGAATCAAAATCTCTGGGGTAGGGCCAAGCATTTATACTAAGGACAGGAAGAAATTCATACTTAAAATTTATAAGCTCTTTAGCTCTTTGGGGTTTTTTCAATTTTCAAGATTTAGAACTGTGTATTATTGTCCAAGCTGAGAGCTTGCCAAGGTTTTGGCTCTGGCTGTGGCAGCTGTGGTAGCTAATGAGGGTTTAATAATTTCCAATGCTGAATCAATCTCTTCTGTTTGTTTTATTTATTGGTGAGCTTGTTTAAATCACTGGCATTTCAAAACCACTAAGTCATGGCCTAACACTGTGTTTCTCTATGTCCAGATTGGGCAATTGCTAAATGTATTAATTTTCTGTTAGTGCCATAACAAATTACCACAAATACAGTGGCTTAAGACAACACAAATTTATTATCTATCAATCACACAATTATGTAGGCCAGAACTCTTACAAGGGTCACATTGAGCAAAAATAAAAGCGTCAGTAGATCTGCGTTCTTTTATGAAGGCTCTAGGGGAAAAATCTGTTTCCTTGCTTTTCTAACTTCTAGAGCCCACCCACACTTCTTGGTTATGGTCCCCTTCCTCTTTATTCAAAACCAGCAATGCTGCATCTCTCTGGCCCTTCTTCCATAGTCACATCTCTCTCTCAGAGCACCACCAGGGAAGTTTCTCCAGTTTTGAGGACCCGTGATTGAATTAGGCCCATTCAGATAACCAAAGATAATTTTCCCACCTCAAGGGAGGATTAATCACATATGCAAAGTCCTTTTTGTCTTATAACCTAATTTATCCATAGGTTCGAGGCTTTGGGATGTGGGCAACTCTGTGGGCATCTCTGTGGGCCCATTATTCTAACCACCACAGAGTGAGGGATTGGCTTCTCTCAGTGCTTTCTACTAGCCGCTTCCTCAGGTCTTTCTCTTGCAGCAGCCCTGCCTCTATTAACAGCTGCCAAGAGAGCAGGCTATAACCCTTTAGGAGCAGACTTAACAAGCCAATTTCATTGTAGTAAAGCAAGTAGGTGATTGAGGACATGTGCCCCTGGCTGATCAGAATAGTGTCTGAATGCACGGAGACCCTCCTCTTACACATCCCTAATCTCTGTTGTTTGGTTTTCCGTTGTTGGTGTTGCTCTTCTGCACCCCAAATTTAGAACATCATAAATACTATGCTCTTACCACAGATAAACAAAGAGCTAATTTCCCGCATAATTCAACTTCCTATAAAGCCACAATTGGAGAAGCAAACACAGATATTTTCTGTCTCTCATCTCTCAATGGACTCCGCATAATGATTTTCCATCTTTCTCCCACAGACATACAGCAAGGTAGCAGACATTCTTCAGGAGATTGGCTATATATTAAAGCTAGAGCCTGGGCCTCCTGGTGAATCATATTTTGTACTTTTTCAGCAGTTTTTCGTTCACCTGCATATTAATTACCAAGTGAGTCTGAGCTGGTTTAAAGAAAAGGTACACATCATTTAATTCTGCAAAGGCCTGGAGAGGCATGAACAGAGAGATCTTGAGCTCAGCAGGTTCTGACCGTATGCACCCCTGTCCACCATGATATTTTGCCTTTGCACCCAGGAAAAACAGCTGTGGCTGCACTATCTCAATCTTCAAGTCCTAGGTATCCATTTTTAAATTATCTTTGGGCTTGCTGAGCAATACAAAGTTATTTATTTTTTTCTTTATTATCATCTTCCAAAGCTACAGCCCAGAACAACACAAACTCTGCCAAAGACTGCAATTTACCCAAGCTTGTTTGAACTTAGTGCCCTTGTGCCTATATATTGTGCTTTTTCTGCATTTCTTGTGAAATTTGGATCTCGAATTTAAATAATCATTAGTTCCAAGGTCTGACTGTAAGGTTTGCACTGAGTAAGTGTGAAGAGATCCAGAGTTTCTCACTTGTTGGGTAAATGAACTTCCCTTCAAGATTTTTTAAGTGGCTCCTTTTAGTACTCCATATTTAAAAAATTTCCTCAAGTATAAAATAGAAATCAAGAGATACAAAATGGAAACAGGAATACAAATCAGTTAGGATAGATAGGTTATGCTGCAGTAATTAATGACCCCCAAATTCCAGTACCATCAAACTGCAGACCTGGCTCTGGCTCACGTCCCATTTCCGTTGCAGAGTTTCCGTGCTTCTTCTCCTGGTCATCTTCACTCCAGAACCAGGCTGACAGTGAAGCCTTTATCTGGAACGTTACCCATTATTACAGAGGGAAAAGAAGAGTGTGGCAAATCATGTGCTGGCTTTTAGAGTTTCTACTTGGAAGTGACACTCCCTACTTCTGATACTATTTCATTAGCCAAAGAAAGCTACACAGGCTTGACCTGACATCATTGAGCGGAGACGTACCATCCTCTCCTAGGAAAAGGCAGCACATACTCTGTGAACGACAATAGAATCTACTACACACTGTCTTTCTGGTTGAAATTATTGAAATAAATCTCATTTCTTCCTGCAAAATACGTTCGTCCACTCTCCAAGGGAGACAACTCAAGAGGTCCATTCAACCATCGGGCTCCAAGTTTGGCATCATATGATATTCTTTGTATCAGTCTGAACATGACTCCTCTTTTTTCACAGTTCCATGAGTGAAAGAGACAAGTTGGCTGGCCCCTCTGCACCCAATGTATAATGGGGAACAATGAAAGTATTACAAAAATAATCCTTTTGGAAAAGGCAAATTCTTAGAGGTACACAGCAGTGATTTGTCCATAGAAATTCTGAAATCCCTCTGGGAAGATACTGCAAGGGTCCTTTATAGTTATTGGGAAATGTTCCCCGAGTGTGCTCTGATGTGCTCCCTGGGAGAAGCTCCAGTCTAGTATTCTCCATGGCCCTTGCATCCAGTCTCAGGAAGGTTCTTTCTTTGCCATCATCCTCCTTGGCCTCTTCTGAGAAGGCCCTGGGGACTGTCTTCTTTGGAGCCAAGCAGCTCTCTCAATCTGCTCCTTCGCCCTAAAAGGTTGAGGCACAAGGACCATTTTAAATCTTCAGTGGTCACAGTTTCTTTTAGTATAGGCTAGTTGCTTTGTCTTTTCCTAGTAAAACTCTTTAAAAAAAAATCTAATCTAGCTTCTTTTTTAACTAGGTTATCCATCACAACATGTACCAAACAATGCCTACAATTCTTTTTTAGAGAAGCCTCACCTTCCAGACTTAATTGTAGGAACCTTGAGCCTAACAGACTTCTAATGAAAAGCCACAGTCTTAGTCTCCTCTTTCTTAGCAATTTTCTCCATCTGAAAGTTTTGTGAGTGCTAAATTAACTCCTTCACAGATTTTATTACAAGAATATGAGTTTTGATTTGGTCCTTGCCATGAAGCGGAGTTTTCATTGTTCCTTTGTAGCACAAAGACCTTCTCAGTTTTATCTTTTAAGAGCTGGAAATGAAGATCAATTTCATCTTCATCTCTGTACATCTAATTTTGCTACCTCCTTGCCTAAACACACAAACTCATTTGATAAAATGTCTGCCTTCCAAGTTATTACAGGTGACAATGTTACTAAATGTTTTGCCACTGCACAATGATGGATTAATGTCCTTTTAGATCCTGGTCACAATCTGCTGCCTGTTTCTATTAGCTTCATATTTTATGGTTCATTATTCTTTTTGTTGTTGTAGCACCTCCCTACTTTAAGGTACCAATTTCTGTATTGGTCAGGATACTGTTATAACAAATGACCTCTAACTTAATGACCTACAACGAAAAATAATTTTTTTCATTCATGCCACATGTCCATTATGCATTAGTTAAGACTCTGCTCCATGTCTTCTGCACTCTGGGAGCCAGTCTGATAAGAACAGCTTCTACCTGGAGCATTAATAATTGTGGCAAGGGAAAAGAGCATGGCCAATGTGATCTGGATTTAAACTTCTGCTAAAAATTATACATTACACTTCACTAATATTTCATTGACCAAAGCCAGTTCTATGGTCCAGCCAAATATCAATGGAGAGAGGAAATATAATCCATCCCAAAGGAAAGCATCTAATGTTTGTGAGAAATAATACAACCTATGAAACTATTAATCCAGGATTAGCGTTACAGCCCTTTACATTAGGGCAAGAGACATGTGCATACAATACATAGTTAGAATTTTTGGAATTTTGAACTCAAACCTTTAATTGGCAAAATTGCTATGTCAAAATGCCTTGGAAAATTTCTGCAAATATGAAGAGAAATTTCTTTCTTATTTACTAAATTAATTGTGAGTGGTTTTTGTTAAGACTGTGAATGAAAGATTCAGAACTCCAAGACAGAGAGACATCAAACAGAAGGGCTTGTTGACAAAATGCCTCTCTTTCCTAAGCAAGGTAAGGTTGAGAAATAATCAGGTATTACTGTACTGAGATTTCGTGTTTCCACTAGTGAAGTCTTCTTTGTTTAAAGGCTTTGGAACTGGGGCTCATTTTCATTGTGGGAAGGACGAAAAGAAAGGATTTCATAGTACAGGGTATTATAGAGATTCCATATGCCTCACAGTTTCCCGTGCTATTAACAACCTACATTAGTGCATTATATTTGCCACAATTTATAAGCCAATATTGATACATTATTATTAACCAAAGCCCATATTTTATTCAGATTTTCTGAATTTTTATCTAATATCCCTTTTTTCTGTTCCAGGATACCATCCAATGGATAACACACTGCATTTAGTCGTATGTCTCCTTAGGCTCCTTTTTGCTGTGACAGTTACAATATGACTTTTTAAAACATGAAAATTTTGTAGAATAAGGGTAGGGAAAATCAGATAAAGTCTAAGTTGTGTTTAGAGGCAAAAATACATGTTTAGAGACAAAATATGTGTTCTGTGGCTCGAGATGGGCAACCAATGTGGCTCTGAACCACAGTGTCCTAAAGATGCAAATACATCAGTTGCTAATACTTCATAGAAATGAAGCTCTTCCTGATACGGAGTCCTGAGATAACTTCCTCCTGGAACCATCATTAAGACACCACTTTGTAATATCCTAAACATTTTCTTTAACATCATATTTGTGGAAAATTAAAAATGGCTTACCAGGGCTTTTTCCTATAGCATCTTTAAGGTAGGTCAAAGTCATGATGACTAAAAGCATTTCAAGTATGGGGGGGAGGGATGGTAGTGGGGTCAATGCAATGCAGCTATGCAAGCTCATTCGAGGGTTGAGCACTTCCTCTAAATAGCTGTTCCTGAAGGGCTTTTCCCAACATCTTGTTGTATTCTTCAGGGACAACAAGATAATTCAGTAGATGACATGTTGATGGTTTCAGGTTGGACTTTCCTGACCCCACCCGACCCTACCCTTTACCTAGCTTCTCCTTTCATGCAAGACAAGCAAAGGAATTCAGGCATAGCTACTTGAAGAGAAATCTCCATGGGGGGACTTCGAGTAGGAAGACTAAACGTCAGGTAGTTGTTGAGGCTGGCAGAGAAATGAGGAGGTGGATTTTGATAGGCAAGTATTCCAGGCACCTCTCAGATTGTGGGATAGCTGCTGCTCTGTCTTGTTTGGCTTCAAACTGTATTTATTCATCTTGGTCAGGGGCAGCTGCTCATAAAAATAAGTCGTATTTTCTTTGGCTACATCTGTTTACAGTGTAATGTTGTCAAAAGTTTGAGGCTACCTTCTGTATGCAATTATGATATGCCAGAATCCAGATGGGATTTTCTGTAATCACAATTATTTATATTGTTCTCTAGCTTTAAAATTCCTCTGTGGACAGTATTGCTAATTAAAGCATTGCGACAATGAAAATAAAAGTGTGACCTACTGTCTTCCAGCTCCTTTAAAATATCCTTCCCCCACCATACACACATGAACCAATGACTTCTACTCTAGTCTGGGTCTGTACAGGAGAATTAGTAGAGCCTTATTCGGTTTCTGGCTTTACTCCTTGACATGTGTGCCTTTGGAAAAAATTTAACATTTGAAGCCCTCAGTTGCCTCATCTGTAACATGGGAAGTATATACTAATGTTACAGGGTAAAGATTAAAATTAAGTGAGACAAATTATGTGATGCTCTTACACAAATATTTAGTAATATTGTCTTAGTGCTATAAATATATTTAAAGCCATTTTACTTATCTAAACATGACATATGATATCTCTGTTATTTACCTACCACAATTCTTGAATCTTCCTGTCCTTTCCGTGTTTGTCATAAAGTTTTGCTATTTCTTTTTGCTCTGTTGAATTCTCCGTCTTTCAAATTGTCAGGTACATTCGCAGTCTTCCAGGATACTCAGCTCAGGGAATTTTTATTGCTTCTGAGACTTTGGGAATTCTGTCCCAACTTTCATTTGATTGCTTATCTGAGGAGAAAGGAGCACATGACCCCAAGGAGGACACTAGCTTTCTCTCTAGTGTGTTGCTTATGCTTTATGGGAGCAAGGTGAGTTTCTTCAGCTGCAGAATGAAGGTCTTAATATCCTCTTTATAAGGTCTAAAGGGAGGTAAGCAGAGTACAAATAGATGTCACTTTTGTCCCATTTTCTTTTAAAAGAAAGCTTTCTAACCTCAAACATGTTTATTTTTGAAGATGACTTTAAGCTTATGGCAAGTGGCAGTAAAAAAAATATAGTCAGGCCAACAATTGCCCTTGAAGGATGGCCTTAAAGTCAGCTGGTTGGTAGAAAAATGGGCTTTCAGAATATATGATAGCTTGCGAGTCAGAAAAAAATCTTAGGACAAGAATGGAGACAGCATATTGTCCAGTTACCATTTCAGAAAAATGAGCATTTCTTTATTTCTTAAGTATTCAGAGGGAAATACCCTTAGGCTACCACAGCATTTATTGTGATGGTAGATTTCATGAAACAGGAAAGCTAGTTGTCTTCTTCGTGGGCGGGGGGTGGGGGGTGGTGGTGGTTATTATCTACTTTCTGTAGTTGCCTGGAGGCTAATACACTATGTGTATCAGCCAATAAGAGGTGTGTTAGTTTTCTACCACTGCCCTAACACATGGTCACAAAGTTAGCCGCTTAAAATAGCAGCCAGTTACTGGCTCACGGTTCTGGAGGTCGGAAGCCTCAGAATAGCACAGCTCAATTCAGTCTTGAGGGATGAATCCTTCTTAAGCTCATTTAGGTTGCTGGCTGAATTCCGTTCTTTGCAGCTGTAGGACAGAGGTCCCTGTTTATTTGCTGCCTGTCAGCCAGGAGTTGTTCCAATAGGTTTTCCACAGACTTTTTCATGCTTTCCCTATGACTGCTCCAGCAAGGATGGCTTAAGTCCCTCACATGCTTCAAATCTCTCCAATGTGTCCTTCTGCCACGCTTTTCTGACTCTTGCCAGAGAAAGTTCTCTGCTTTTAAGGCTCATGTGGTTTAGATTGGATCCACCTGGATAATCCAGAATAATCTCCTTATTTTTAAAGCCCTCAACCTTAATTACATTTGCAAAGTACCTTTGCCATGAAACCTAACATTTATAGGTTACAGAGATTTGGACATCTGCAGGGGGTCCTTCTGCCCACCACAGCAAGTTCAAAGCTATTATCCTTATCCATTTTCAGCACATATTGTCTTCCTAAAAGATACTTTCTTATTTCAGTTTAATGATTTTGGCAACCCCCGCCGTCTAATATGCCTGAAATATAACCTCTCAGAAGAATAGTTGCTGTCATTTAAATGACACTGATTTGCCTCAAATACATGCTTGTTGGTTTTTTTGCATTCTCTTCTAATATGAGTAACAAGTCTTTCCCCCCTATTTCTGTTATGGTTCTTTGGGACAATGGTCAGGAAAGAAATTAAAAATAGATTTTATTACATTTCCTGGTAGTCATGGGGCAAACATAGATGCTGAATCATCTGTCATCATGTGGTCGAATTTGGCTTGTAGGAGACTCAGGTTGCCTGGTACGAGATCAGTCCTGTCCCTGAGGATGTGCTGCTCCCAGGAAGGAGTTAAGCTCCTCCCCATGTGCATGCAGACAGTGGCTGCAATGGCTGCAAGTGCCTAAGGAACCCAGAGACCAAAGCCTAAATTCTGGGTTGCTAATTCTTATATCCACGTTTTATTACTCATCACATTTTTTTGCCCAGCTCAAGCCAAAAGATCTCTGATAGTCTCTCTCTCTCTCCAGTGTTTATTTTCCGTAAGTATGCAATGGGGAAAAGTCAAATCACACATTATTATTATAAAATCCTTGCTCTTCAGGCTGATGTTCTCTTCTTCCTCCCTTTGGCTTCCTTCTCTTTCAGCCATTTCCCTGCTAATTAGGATTCTACCAGGAAGTGAACAGCAGCAGAGAAGTGAAATACAAGTACATCTGACCCGAATTATTGGCCCCAATGTAAGGTTTGGGGAGTGGGAAGGTGAAAAACAATGGCCAGAAAGAATTCGGCTCTTCAGTCATCCTTGCTAGTCCCCAGGATGCCAGTGACAATCATGGGCGGTTGAGTGGCCTCGCTCTCAACCTATGAATGACCTTTATATACAAATCTGGGGATATTTAGAATCCAAATTCGCGATGCTGGAGTTTGCCTGGATCATCCTTCCTCATTTTACAAGATGAAGAATCTGGACTCAGAAAGGTTTACTGTTTGTGCATAGCCACACAACACAAATACCACATAAATTTCCTCATCTGATATCTAGAAAATTGACCCTATTATCCTCCTGGATACATATGGGGAAGCCAAGGCCAGAATTTGCTAGTGACTTACAGTTTCATTGATCAGTATGAGTAAGCTAAGACCACAACGTAAATCTGCAATTCTCTCTCCATATATGCTTCCCACCAACTTATGTGTGGCCAGGTGTGGAACAGTCCCAGGGAAAACAGGTATGCTGTAATAACATGGTTACATGAGGTGGAAAGCACCCAATGTGTCATTATCTGCATCTTCACATGCTATTAGTGTTCCATCATGTCTTGTTTCCCACTAATAAATCACCTTAAGGCTGAGGCCTTTGTCTTGACAACCTTATTTTTCTCTCAGCCCAAGGCCATTCCACAGTCCTGGTGATATATGGCTGGACTTCATCCTTGCATGAATTCCTGTGCAGAGAATTTCTCTTTGTTTGAAAGTCTTTTTCCCTTTGAAATTCAGCCAAAATTTAATGAGATAAATTATCCATTATGCAGTCTCATTCTTAAAGCAAATATGGGCCTCCCACTGCAGAAGTTTTATAGGTGCTATCTGCTTTCAGTTAGGAATAATTTAGAAATCTAATAAGAAATCCTTTTCATTGACTGACATCTTGCAGATTAAGTCTGAAACCTCTTGACCTTCATTATAGCTTCATGAATATTGTAAAGTTTCAAAACTTGGCTAGGCTTTTGAAACTCATCCAGGAAGGTATTAATGGTATTATAACTTCTTTTTATGTAATACCCTTTCTTCCAACTGGGTTAAAGCACCTGGAACATTGTTTCAGTCTATCTCCATATCATGCGTACGAGTTGTTAAGTGGAGGCCCTCTCTATCCCCATTTTTTAGTAGGAGCCCTAAGGATCAATGAAATAACACAAACAACAGGCACCTAATTCTCTAGAAGATATTTTTCAGCTCTGAATCTTTCTCTGGGGAGGCTGCTTTAACTTTTGAGACGCCTCTTATTTCGTGACATTGTTTTAGCTATGCATTGCATCTCAACTTCTCCTTCAGCCTAGCTCCCAGCTCCTGGGTCCCTCTTCTCTTCATTTCCCCACCCACTTGATTTTTACCAATAACCCTTTCCTCGTTCAAGTCCTGGGACATCATTCTAATCTTTAAAGGGCATGAGACTCTCCCAGGGTACTCTAGGCCTCAAAAATGGTGATTCTTGTTCAGTGAATCTATGCTGAAGCCCAGGAATCTTCATTTTAGCAGATAGCTTAAAAGGGTCCAATGCTGATAATAGTTGAGAAAAGTGCCCCATGATCAAACCTGATGTGGAGTGGGAATGTTGGGCAGAGTTTTAGAATCTCGAGCCTATGAACTATGGTCTAGTAGATGACTGGCCATTCGTCCTATCTTAAACTGAGTTCCTTAGAAGCAGAGCTGGAGGCAGAGATTCTTTTCCTAATGATTTATTGACATATGCTCTCGAGAGAAGGAGAGGGAGAGAAGCAGCATAGAGCTGGGGAATAAGCTAAGCAACGGCTCAGCTGGAGGGAAGCTTCAGTCTGATCCTATAAGGATGCTCTGGAATGCAGATTGACCACAGAGTTAGCAAGGGGACCAGCCTTTTGAATTTCAAATCAGTCAGTCATTGGCTGAGTTCTGCAATGCGGCTCTGCACTGCGGCAGAGGGGGAGAAGGGGTAACCTTCCTGATGAGGCATCTCCAGTTTGCCTGAGAGCAATTCTTCATGAAAGGAGACAGCTGTGGGTTGTTATCAGCAACACTGCAGCAACTGGGATATGGGCATTTCGGCTGGTAAGGTGATCTGGGCAGGGCACCCGTAGGGTTTGCTAGATCTCTCATTCCGACAAGAGTCACTTTGTTCCTTTTGGTCTTGAGCTCCTGGCTTTATCATTTCTCCACCTCGAACCTAGATCCAATAGCTGACTCTCTATATTTTTGTGTCTATTTCCCTTTCCTGGTGGCTTCTATAGTACCACAGTTCCTTAAAAACTTGTTCTTAGTAATCCCTTTCCAGAGAGAGAAATCCTGCCCTGGAAACTGTCCGTAGTAAAGGGCCAACTCTGGTCACTGTTAGGTTGAAGGCATGTGCATCACTCTTCCATTACTTCCTCTTTCCCAGGTCCCAGCTTTGCTCTCCCTTTCCTACTGAATTTATATGCCTATCCCTGGCTCTAGTTCCAGGAAGGACTTCCACATTGCACAACCCCGGGAGTGTCATTATCACTGTGTTTTCTGAGAATGACACCCTCCAGACATGTCCAATAGAGCAGCCCGGGTGATGCTTCTTGGGTACAGGCTTCTGCCTCTGGACTAGGTTTCTGCTGCAGAATCTGGCAGCCCACTTCTTCCCAGTCTTGACCTCGCTCAGTCTCTCATTTTCTACGTTCTGCCTGGTGATGTCTGCATGATGTTAGGAATGCTAGGACTGCTTTTACTTCTCTATGCCTATTTCCTTCCACTACCTTTCCTCCTTTAATAAGAATTTAGGCCCCATTGCACAGTGGTTAAGTTCAGCAAGCTGCACTTTGGGGGCTCGGGTTCGTGGGTGTGGATCCTGGGCTCAGATCTACACCACTTGTCAGCCATGCTGTGGTGGCAACCTACATATAAAATAGAGGAAGATTGGCACAGATGTTAGCTCAGGGCTAATCTTACTCAGGAAAAAGAAAATTTACAAAATGTTGTAAAATCCTAAGAGGCCATCAAATGCTATTAAATACTCCAATATATGGCAAACTAATAACGAAATTGAATGCTTCAATAAAATTACTTCACTTGGTAGGGTTGTTGCTCAAATGTTCATAAGATAAAATGAACAAAGGAGCTAAACTAAATATGCAAAGTAAGGGCCAGAGATATTAAGCCAATTTCCTAGCCCCTGGGAATCCTGCCTGCACACAACTTGGCCTTCTCGTAGAATGTGGGCCTATGTGCGACGGCATAAATTCAGAAAGCACTGCTTCCAACAACCTCTCTGCCGGGAAATCCTGTTCTTAACATACAGCACAGTGATGTGCTTGATAAATCAGACTTATAGTTTGTCTTTATTTACAACAAAATTCATGAAAGTGAAAAAATTTAAACTATTTGAAAATATTTTAACAAACATCTTTATTTAATTTAAAAATAATTAGGCAACAGATAGGAACACACAATTTACAAGAAAGAAAAAGGTTTACTCTCCCCAGTAACTGAAGCAAACAGAAGGAATTATTTTTGAACTATCAAAGCAGCAAATATTTTACAAAATGATAGTATGTAGTGTTGATCAGGGTGTGGTAAAATCACACTCAAATATACAATTGATGGTAGAATAAGTGGTATGACATTTCTGGAGGACAATTTTTCAATATGTACCCTGACTCTAAAGAAATATCTTGATTGAGCAATTTTACTGCAAAAGAATCATGCCAAGAAAATGATCAGATATGGAATGACACAAACATTTGTGTGCGAATAGGAAAAGTAAAAACTTCCCATGTTCCTAATCCACAACACAGCAAGTATTAGACAAGTGCTGGTACATAAATTTTTAAAAACTTTATTTTTTAGAGCAGTTTTAGGTTCATAGCAAGATTGAGAGGAAGGTACAGAGATTTTCCGAATACCCCCTGGCCCCACACAAGCATAGCCTACCCCATTATCGACATCCCCCACCAGAGCAAGACATTTGTTTTAATTGATGAACCTACATTGATCCGTGACTATCATCCAAAGTGGATAGTTTATGTTAGGTTTGACTCGTGGTAGAGCACATTCTATGGTTTTGAACAAATAGATTATGTCCTGTACCCACCATTATAGCATCATACAGGGAATTTTCACTGCCCTCAAAATCCTCTGTGCTGAGTCTATTCACTGAACACCCCCCACGCCCGTAGCAACAGTGATCTTTTTACTGTCTCACTAGTTTTGCCTTTTCCAGAATGTCACAGAGTTGGAATGATATAGTATGTAGCTTTTTTAGATTGGCTTCCTTCACTTAACAATACGCATTTAAAAGTTTCCTTTGGGGGTCAGCCCGGTGGCGCAGTGGTTATGTTTGCGTGTTCCACTTCGGCAGCCTGGGGTTCACTGGTTTGGATCCCAGGTGCGGACCTATGCACTGCTTGTCACGCCATGCTATGGCAGGCATCCCACATATAAAATAGAGGAAAATGGGCAGGAAATGTTAGCTCAGGGCTAACCTTCCTCAACAAAAAAAGTTTCCTTTGTGTCTTTTCAAACCTTGATAGTTATTTCTATTTAGCATTGAATAATCTTCCATTGTCTGAATGTACCATAATTTATTTTTCCAATTGCTGGTGTATTTTTACCATGGAAGACAAAGGCTGCATTTTACTGGGCTCTCTTAGGTAGCTATAAGTTGACTTTTTCAATGGTGATAAATCCAAGCTCCAAGGTTGAAGATTTGGAGAGCAGGAGAGTTTGGGGTTAGGTGGGGATGGAAAAGATGGAGCAGGGTTGAAATTACTTGGGTCTAATAAGGGCGGGTCTAACAAGGCTTCTATGTGGCCTATCCAAGCCTGTTTGAATTCTGAATTTGGTTTGGAGCCCAAGACCCAACTCAGAGGAGAAGGTTAACTTTGATTTCTTTGCTTGCTTAATTCACCCATCTCCTCAGGACCTCAGAGGTGTCTATGGTTTACTGTAACACTCATGAGTTCATGCATGTTTAGAACAGTCACTGTGGACCGGACAGCCAACTGGGAGCTTAGACCTAGAAGGAGTGATGGTGCCAGGAAGAAACCAGAGCCTTCTATGCGGAAAGCACTGGAGGGACTCCCCATGACTTACTGCTTCAAGTCTAAAACCCTCCGACTGGCTATTTAAAGTTCAATAAATTATACCTATTATTTTTATCTTTATTAACTAAGTTACTAAAGGCTTGGATCCTTTGTACCCCCTCCCCCCCACCACACTTGGTATCTCTTCTCTGTTTTGCACCTCTATCAGTGTTTCTGCTCCATAGGAAGGCGCCTCCGCTTCCTTCCCCTTTCTTTACTCTGTATCTTACGCTTGCTGGACAGCAGTGTTATGTACAGCCTCCTGCTGGAAGCTTCCCTGAGATCCTTCTCTAAATCTTTGCCTTAGAGTTGGACCCACACAACTTGACTCTTTATAATATACGAACAGCACAGAGTTTGACATATGGAACGTGTGTCGCGGATGGCTGAGTGAGAGATTTTCAAAATGAGAATTCAAACACTGCAGTGCTAAATTCTTATTCTGTTGAATAACAGATGAATGAGCTGGCTTTCTCATTTTATTTTTATTCTAAAAATTACTAGAAATTCCTATTATTGCGGGTACTGACATCTTCATCCCTCTTCATCCCATCAGAGAATCAAATGGCTATGAGCCTTGGACAACTCTCTTGTCCAAAAAATTCAGTTCACAAGCTTAAAACGGAACATAATTTTGGTTCTATCCTTTAGGAAATTTGAAGAACATTCTCACTTACTGCTTGAGACTGAAATAACCGCCTGAACTTCCCCCTCTTTCTTTTTTATGTTTATACACAGCTTCTTATTTTATTCCTACAGATGTTAAGAGCTCCTAATTTGACTAATATATTAAATAGACACTTCATTTATATTACAGTTTTTATTCAATAATCTCAAGTAACAGCTATAGTCATCAGATCCTATTCAAGACTTCCTTTTGAATGTTCTTAAATGTGTTCTAGTCACCATCAATAACAATCAAGCCGCAGTTAGATCATCGTCCCATAGCTGAGCTGTCAGTCATTCATTATGAGAACAATTGTGATAATGTAGAAGATGATTGTCTAAATAACTCTTATTATTGCATGAAAACGAGCAAGGTGTGCTTCCACTGCAGGTGGAGTCTATTCTGACAATACCATGGTGGTTTTGCAATTAGCAGTAGGAATAGGGGATGTGTGTGGTGGATTTCTAGCAGCAAAATGGCCCTCAGCTCTCCTTGCTCCCTGCATCATAAGCTACTCTGGGCTTCAAAAATGTTGATTTCCATCGCATTCAAGGGAGCCAGGGGCTATATAAACTCACCAATAAACCACAATATGCCTTGGCACACAAAACAGGCTCTTTCTCTGGACCAACAAAACTTGAAAAAAATCCACCAAGGTATTTTTATTCTGTTCCAGTGTATGTGAACAGTTGTAGACATACCTGTTGATTCTGATTCAGCAGTTGTTGAGGCAAAGAGAAGTCATGCTTGCCTCCGCTTGATAGTTTCATGAGCTTTCAGGGGCACGAATGAAAAATCAATGTCAAGCGCTCTTAGAGAAGATGCTTTTAATGGTTTTCCTGTTGACCTTGCCACTAGAAGAAGCTGCCATGTTTGATCAAGGTGGCAGTGTCATGCTGATCAATCTCTTCCCTGTTTTTCCCTTCCCAAATATTTCTGAGCATATACAGGGTGAATACGCATGCCTTGGTTTTAGTGCTCATTTCTCAGCAAACTAATCTCTACATTGGCTTCCTTATTCCTAGTTAAGGGTGGAATTCATCTCTGCTGCTGCCTTTTCATTCCTAGCTGTGTGAGAAATCAGTGCAGGGGGACCAATGCCATATCTCTAACCTCATTCAGAGTGCTGTGACAGCTCAGCATGCCCTGTGTTAATGAGAAAGAGGCTTCCTCTTTCTGTGTTAAGTTCATTTGACAAATACTGCAAAATATCAGGCCTCAAAATAGTATAGTGCTTTGAATGCACATGTACAGCTATTTAACGCAAAGCATGTGCAAGCATGCACACACACACACAGTAAGAAAGAGTTATACTCTCACTGCAACCATCTGGTTTACACTCAGAACCAGGATTGCCCTCAAATAACACAGGCTTTGGTATAAATCTAGTACATCAACCTAGACTTCTCCTTCCTTTATGATGAGTTGTGGGTATTCATCGTTTTTTCCTTCACTCTATCCTTGGTTATGACTAACCTTGTCCATCATTTCTACTTTCACAGTTTAAGCCTTAGTGGTTAGTGGGCGTCAATGTCTCTGTGCTTCTCCTTCTCTCTAGAGTTGCCTACTTGTTTAGATGTTTTTGAGAATCGAATAGATACGTAAGAGGTGGGGAGGTACACCTATTTCACCTATGTTCCAAGTCCTAGTTGAAGATAATTGTCTTGTTACACTTGAAAAAGTCCACTCTGGGTACAAAAATAAATAAGGAATAACTGTAGACAAAGAATCATCTTGGCCACATATGTGTTTGTCTCATATATCTGCATCTAAGAATAACTAGAAGGCATCAGGGAAAAATCTTGATATATTGCCCAGTTATTTCAGTAGGATTGAATCTCATGACAGAGGCATCATCCAAAAGGGTGTAACACCTGGCATCTTAGACAGCAAAGTTCCCATAAGGCCCTAAAAAGTCCCACAGTCAACAGAAATATTGGCCCAGAGATGCTCAATTCCATATGTTCCTCAAGGGTGTTTTTGATGAGTGCGTTTTGATAAGTTTGAGCAAGGTCATTTAGTAAAGACCCCACCACGACAGTCTAGGTTAGCGGTCTAAGCTAACCAGAGCTGTTGAACATGGGTGTTGCTTCAGAGAGTTCCTCGTGGAACCTTAGATCCTCTTCACAGTTTGTTCTTGTCATGTGGGCTCCAGACTGATATTACCAACAAGACTGTACCCCTGCCTCAAGGGCCGCTTGTTTAATTAGATTCTTGACTTAACCTTCAGTGGTTATTTCCCTCTAGAACAAAAGGTGCACTTCCAGCTTTATAAGTGCATGGACAATAATTGTGTCCATAATGAGCGACCCTGGGGCGGTCAGATCAAACCTTCAGGAATCAGTTAATAGTTTCTTGTGGATAGGTCAATCTGAGGGTTATAGAATCTAGAATATTGATTCTTAGTAGTAGGTTTCTTTCCAAACAAATTTTGTCTGTTGGTTTTAACCTCCTCTATGCAGTAATGAATGGAGCATCTGCATGAAAAAACCATGCAGAAAATTCTGCCTATATATCAATATCATTCACGTGAAATAAATCCTGGTGACCTCACCATGTGATGAAATGTGTGAAGTTCTCTTTATAGATATATATGCTTTACAATTAAGGGCCAATTTCATTTTGCACACACAAACATTTATTAATGTGGCAGCAAATACCACATCTTTCCATGAGCCAGTTGAGTGTAATGTCACTCTTGGGTTGCAACTAAGCCAAAGACAGAGCAACATAGTACTTAAGAGTGAGAACTCTGGAGTCGTCCCTGCTGGATGTCAGACTAGCTACCACCACTATCCAGCCGTGTGAGGTTGAACAAGTCATGTGACTCACTCATCCTTGGATTTGTCATTAATAAGCTAGGTATGGTAATATCACTCATCTCATAAGTCATTGTGAGGTGAATACGAGAATGTATGTAAAACACCTAATTATGTTCCAGGTCACATAGCAAGCATTCAATCATGTTTTCTCTTACTACCTGATGCTGGACGAGGTTTGAGGCTAATTCTTGGACATTTTTTTAAAAAAATAAAGTTTATATTTTAAAGAAAGAAAGAAAATTATTTTAAGAAAAGATATATCAAGGAGTTCTCATATACCCTGCACCCAGTTTCCCCTATTGTTAACATCTTATATTGCTATGTTACTTTTGCTACAATTAATAAGCCAACATTGGTGCGTTATTATTAACTAAACTCCATTTTTTTCATATTCCATCAATTTTCCTTTTTCTGTTCCCGGATCCCATCCAGGGTATCACATTATATTTATTTTCCATGTCTCCTTAGTCTACTCTCAGCAGTGACAATTCTCAAACTGCCCTTGTTTTTGATGACCTTGATAATTTTTAGGAGTACTGGTCAGGTATTTTGTAGAATGTCCCTAAATTTGAGTTTGGCTGATGTATTTCTTATAGTCAGACTGGGATTATACATTGTGGGGAGGAAGAGCACAGAAGTGAAGTGTCTTTCTCACCATGACATATCAAGAGTACATGTAATGATTTAACACTGATGATGTTAACACTGATCACTTGGCTAGTGTAGTGTTTTCTGAGTCTCTCTCTTTTTATACCCCCTTTATATGCCATACTCTTTGAAAGCGAGTCCCTAAGTGTATCCCACACTTAAGAGGTGGGGAATTATTCTCCACCTTCTTGAGTGTGAGCATACTTCTTGAGTATGTACATAAATTGCTTGGAATTCTTCTGCACAGGAGATATGTCTCTTCTCCCTCATTTATTTTTTTATTTAATCATTTATTTATATCAGCATGGACTCATGAGTATTTACATTTTATGCTTTTGGTTATAAGCCAATTCTATTTTATTTATTTTGTTGTTCAAATTATTTGAGCTTCAGCCATTGGGAGCTTTTTCAGTTGTCTCTTGTGTCCCTTTGATGTATCTCCATTGTTTTGTCTTTTAAGCACTTCTTTACTTTCTGGCACTGCAAAATGCTCCAGGCTCATCTTGAACATTTCTTACGTCAGCCCTACAATTGGCTATTTCTCCAAAAGATCCCTGAACTCTTTTGTTAGAGAATGCTATTAGAAACCAAGAACTGGACACTGAGTGTGCTTATTGCTATTGGGGTGTTGTTGCTTCAGTGGACAAAGCGGGGAATTATATGTACACTGGTCCACATGTAAACATATAGTTATTTCTATATAAATTCATAAACAAATTCACACTGATGCTTTCACCTCTATTCCATACCCATGGTTTATTCTAACTTCCTCTTTTGTGTTATCTGTAACCTTCCACTCACACTGTGATAAACTTGGCTTCTACCGTCTGCCATCTATTTATTTATTTGTTCAACCTTGCTATACATGTAGAGCTATTTCAGAATTATTAAGCCATACCCCATGAAAAACAACTTAACCAAACAGACAATGGTGCTTATAATCCACTCCTGAAGATAATTTTAGTAGATTTGGATCAGCTCTGTGACCTCTCAAGGAGTTCCTTCCTACAGAATCTGTATTTGGGATTCTTGGTCCCATGAATATGCCTTTCACAACCTGAGCAGAGTGGTTGACATATCCAAGCAGATTTGCATGACGTCTGGACCCTGTATTTGTTTCATCAACAGAGCCTGCTAACAGCTCTTTGCCTATATACTCTTGACATCATTAATTTTAGGAGCTACTCTTTTAGTTTCTGTGACAGATATTGACTAAAGACTTACTAGCCATGAGTTCTTTTCAGGCCCTTAGGAATTCCTAGAATTTGATTCTTTCAAGAGATGCTGTTGGGAGACACCACATAAAAGGCAATATGTCATTCAAGAAACCCTAACAATTGCAACATTGGGGAGAGACAGTGTTGTGGTCTACATGGGCTGGTAAGTCTGGACAAAATATCAACTAATAGCACCCTGGGGAAATAAGTCTTAGATGAAAATGCACAGTATATCTCATTTGCAGAGGATACAAGCATGGTCATAAACCCATGGCCCAGGTTCTTTCCAGAGCATAGCAGGCCTCTATCCCAGGCTCATATTTTGTCTACTTGGCATATGAACTCCAGGAAAAAGGCTTAAAGATATGAAATTTTTTAATGGGTCCCAAAGTAGACTTTTTTATGTATAGTATCTTGTTCAGTTATAGATACTGTATTGTATTAATCAGAAGTCAATCATGAAAGTGGATTACAGGGACTGGCCCTGTGGCATAGCAGTTAAGTTCATACATTCCACTTTGGGGACCCAGGGTTCGCCAGTTCAGATGCTGGGTACGGACCTATGCACTGCTTCTCAAGCCGTGCTGTGGCAGGACTCCCACATATAATATAGAGGAAGATAGGCACAGATGTTAGCACAGGGCCAATCTTCCTCACAAAAAGAGGAGGAATGGTGGTGGATGTTAGCTCAGGGCTAATCTTCCCCCCTCAAAAAAGTGGATGTACAATGCAAATGCCATATAACTTTTATGGTTTTGTTTTTGTAATAAACACAGCCCTATATTGGTTACCAGAACATAGTATGTTAGACCCTAATTAAATAGGTCAGAGATAAGTAGAGTTTTCACAAATAGCTCTTATATTTCTGCAAAATCCACTCTAACCTATTAGTGCAATCTAAACACTGCAACATGAAATAAGATACTAAAAAAGGACAAACCATTGACAGGAACTCAAAATCGACATAATAATATTAAGTCATGGAGCTCCCTTACATATGTAAAAGAACGCTTGTTTCCTATCACCCATAAACAAGTAGAAGTGATGCTATGAGCATAGAGATGCCTTCTTAGAGTTTGGGAGAAGCCAAGAGGAATAGGCTTGGCAAGGACTCTGACTCAGCAGGTTGTTGAGAAGGGAGCTGGTTCCTGATCAATTTTAACAACACTCTAACTCCGACATTGACTAAAGCGGCCGGCTCTCTGTAACATACTCCATCTCTGTGATTACCTGCCAAATGCTTACTGAAGATCTGCAAAGATTAGTTACTCCATGGGGAGTGGTTTATAACTCCATGACACTGTTTGTGCCAGATCAATAATAAGGCAAAGGCACATGGCAAGCCGCCCTTGTTTCTCTCTGTAGAGAAACAAAGAGCCCTGCAGTTCAGCTGAATGTTACTGACTGATCCTCAGCATCACTTAAACACACCAGCGACTGTTCTCATTTGTTTTTCACATACACCATAATTTTTTGAAATATGAATTAGCTAAAATTCAATTGTATTTTCAAGGAATTGAAGGCTTACCATCCATTATCATCAATTCGCAAGAAGCCTGCCATCCATGTGTCATATAACTGGGGACTTTTCTCTTAACAATGGACTGTGATGATATGTTTAGAAAAATGTCTGTATTGTTAACATATGTTAAAACCAAGTGGGTTTAAGCAATGGAAATTCAACTAATAATAACAGTGATAATAACATATACTCAATTAAATGATCTTTCCTTTCTTCTATTCCATCCTACATAAGAGTTAATTTACATTTTAATAAACTGAACAGAAAATAATGGAAGGGTTATATTTTTCTGTGATGTGAGCAGAGAAAACCTTTTAGTGAAAGAGGAAAATATAGAGTCAGAGGAAACAAAAAATTCACAGATCCTCGACTCAGGCATGGACAAGGCTGGATTGCTCTGAATCTTATCACAAATTCTTCCTGGAAAAGCATAAAGAAAATTAAATGGCCCAGGCCTTCAAGAAAAATGGAGGGGACTTCGATCCTTTGAGGTCATTATTAAAAAATGACCTGATTATTCTTTCTTCAATTGATCTAATAATCGGGTAATTTAAAGAAATATGAATTCCATTTTCTTTGCTTGATATGTTAACAATATAAAATAATTACAGCCTTTTCTATTTTAATCTGAATTGAGATTGTATCAAATTATGCATTGAGTGTATAATGCTGTCAGATAAAAAGAAGCAGTGGAGAGCTACAGGAGCCAAGAAATCAGAAAAATATCTTTTCCAGGAAGAGTTATGTTTACCGATGTTTCCCAAAATACTTCCTTGTTTTATGATGAGACACAAGAATTCTTGTTTTGCTTCTTTGTAATTCGAGGTTAATGGTGAGAGTCTAGATTTGAAAAGGCAACATAACTAGACCTACATGCACACCGGTGGGGTTGCACTGATGAAATAGAAAGAACACGCAACAATAAAAGAACTCTATTGGCATTCAACGTTCTTTCAATCTATTTTCCACAGTTTTCCACTTTGGACATTCAAACTGGGACAATATTACTAAAATCTCAGAACAAATAAACATCGAACTGATTGTCTGTGATAACAAATGTCTTATTGTCTGTTAGGGGACTTCTCCATCAGTTGAGTAGGGCCGCTACTTCTGTGCACAGTGCCAACTGGCAGGGAGCAGGTCTCACTCTGGAGGCCGCTGCCTCTGTCCTTGCTAGCTGTGGGATCTTGAATTCAGGGCTTCTGAGATTTCAGTGGGCCAGCCGATGTACTTCCTACTCAAATTTGGATCCGACTAAGAAGTAGACCCAGGAGTCAAACAGATGGAGATTAAATATGTTTTATTAGTCATGTGCTTGCGTACACAGAAAATTCAAAAGAATTTATTAAAAATTAGAATTAATAAGCAAACTCAGTAAGATTGCAGCATACAAGGCTGGTGTACATATATTAATAATAGTGTTTCTGTACACTGGCGAGAAATAATTTTTAGAAAAAATTTAAATACACCAGTTGTAGTAGTATCATAAAAACAAAGACCTAGAATCTCCCCACTGAAAAATTACAAATCATTGCTGGAATGAATTAAGGAAGCTTTAAATAAATGACAGCCTTCTGGCTCAATATTGTGACCTGAACAGCAGTTACATGGATGTTACCGTTATTGACCTACACAGTAAAGATTTCTGCGCTTTACCATATGTGAATGATACCATAATAAAAAAGTTTTTAAAAGTTAATAAAAAAATAACTGACAAACAAAAATCCAAACTGGATTAGGGACATGGATGAGATTTGTGGCCATAATAGACTTTTCAACACGTGACATCGGAACTAGATAAATTAACCTTTCTAGCCTACTGGCCCAGTTGGGCAACTACAAACTACGATTACCTCCAGCTGGAGAACCAGCTGGAGAATGAGTCAGAACCTTTGAATGCTGTCAAGTGCTTGACTCCCAATGAGAGAGAAAGAGGCTGAGCTGAGCATGCCCTGTTTCTTTTTCTCAATACACCAAACGGATGAATCACTGCTCTTCCCATTAGGTAAGATAAGAGGCCTGAGTTATGACTCAATAGCAGTCTCTTTACAAAGAAGCATGAAGTGAAGGGAAAGGTGAGCAGTTCTCCCAATAGTGGCTTACTGCCTCTGTGTTTAGCCTTCTTGCTGGTAAAACGATGATAATAGAACCTATCTCATACAGTGGTGTAAGGGTTAAAAATGATAAACTATATGATTGGCTTTGCCAAGTACCAATAAATGTAGAAATGGAGAAGCAAAAAAACTTTAGAGAGGGAAGACATCTTCAGAAAGATAATCTGATCTATTTGTGGTATTTCATAGATTAGGAAACTGATACCCAAGGAGGTCTATACCCTTGTCTAAGTGTCATGGCTTGTTGGAAATGTATTACTGACATATTATAGTGGAACTGCTGCCAGGTCCCAGGTGTTCATGTGCCCAGTGCAGAGTTCTTTCCACTGTACCACTCTGCTGAATTGCCATCCTAAACGGCAGTGGATAGACTTGCTGACCCTTCTCCCAACCGCTATGAATTTCCTGTTTTCAGAAGGCACACAGTCTGTTCCTACCCCTATGCAGCCCCTGTGTGCCACCGCACTCAGGCAGCAATTTATAGTCTTTGTTGTGATTTTGCAATAAGAACAAGATTACTATTTAGAATCAAGGTAGCTATTTTCACAATCCACTGTGAAGTAGTTAGGCAGGTATTCTTCTGAAGGTAAATAAACATAGTCAACTACAATTATTTGATTCCATTTAGTATATTAGAAAAGGTAATGGTTTAATGATACCCTAGAGGTCTGTAGCAGTTAATGCACCACAGAAAATGAATCATAAAATCCCCTTCTCACTAATAACTCTGACACTAGTGATATGAAAAGGCACTACGCCCCAGGGAAGCAAAGTGTTTTCACCTTCTCACCAAGTGACAATATTATTAGTTTGAATTCTCTATTCACTGTCATGAAAATATAGGATCTTTGGAGAACACAAAAACCTGTTAACACATTCTGTTTGTTCGATGATAGATCCTTGCAACATTATCTGGGACAGTTGCTATGGCAAAGAAAATGGTTCTGTAAAGCCCAGATGATTTCTAACTCTATGTTGCACCTTCCAAAATGCTAGTTCATACTGAGCTGGGGTGGCAGCTGGAGAGAGTTCTTAAGGATGGCAGCATCCCCTTCGTGTGCACACCTAGTGGACTGGCGAGGTAGGGAAGTGCATGTGCTCACTTCAGATTTACACAACCACACAAGCTGTTTGTGTTTATTTTGGAAAGGGGTGTGAATTACAAATATTCCCTGAAAACACGTGCATCGCCTCCTGGCTATCATAGGGTAAATACTGACAGGATGGGCTTCTTTGTCAGTTTGCTGTTAGTACATTGGGTGCCAGTACTTCTAGTCTGACAGACAGGTGTGTGCATCGGAAACAATCCGAGGGAGAAGCCACAAACCAGCTTGATAATAACACAGTGCACAGCAGGATGCCCTGTCCTCAGTCAACAGAAAAGTTCCTCCTCTGTAGATTTCTATATCTGCGCCCACATTGCCGCTGAGTGTCACAGACAGAACAGGGGTCAAGGCGGCATTCGGATACCATGGCTCTTTCCTCACTTGTAAATGGTGAGATTAGTGTCTATTTGGCAGGATTATCATGAGCTCATCATTTGAGTACTGTGTATAACAAACAAAAAAAATGGTAGCTAGTATTATTATTAATGTGTTTATTTAGCATTAAAATTAGATAATGTAAAATTGGTTACAATTAACAGGAATATTCTACTTTCATTGTATATATATATGTATATTGCATATACATATGTACATTTGTTGTTACATATGTTATATTATGTATATATACATAAATCTTACCCATAATAACATCAGTAAATAGATACAGTTAGAGGACACTGTGGCTCAAGAAACCTGTCACCATTTGACCCGTGGCCAGTTTGCTTTGTGTAAACCTGTGTTTGTGGAATAATTATTATTCTCTTCACTCTCAAAAGCAACCCAGTTTGGACAATAAGTTACATGATTGCCCTAAATAAGGATCAAAAAGAATACTGATCTCAGAGAAATCCAAGAACAGTTACAGTCTCAGTGTGATGAAGGACGCATCCACTAGACAACTATGGCTTCATAAATTTGTACTGGGGTCCCATTTGTTCATTTTTTATTTTGTTTCCCTTGCCCGGTCAGACATGGGACTTGAAAATATGCTGCTCAGACCAATGTCATAGAGCGTACTGCCTATGTTTTCTTCTAGAAGTCTCATGGTTTCGGGTCTTACATTCAAGTCTTTAATCCATTTTGAGTTGATTTTTGTGCATGGTGTAAGGGAATGGTCTACTTTCATTCTTTTGCATGTGGCTGTCCAGTTTTCCTAACACCATTTATTGAAGAGACTCTCCTTTCTCCATCATATGCTCTTGGCTCCCTTGTCGAATATTAGCTGTCCGTAAACGTGTGGCTTTACTTCTGGGACCTCAATTTTGTTCCATTGATCTGTGTGTCTGTTTTTGTGCCAGTACCATGCTGTTTTGGTTACTATGGCTTTGTAGCATAATTTGAAATCGGGGAGTGTGATACCTCCAGCTTTGTTCTTTTTTCTCAGGAATCCTTTGGCTATTCGGGGTCTTTTGTTGTTCCATATAAATTTTAGGATTCTTTGTTCTATTTCTGTAAAAAATGTTGTTGGAACTTTGATAGGGATTGCGTTGAATCTATAGATTGCTTTAGGAAGTATGGACATTTTAACAAAGTTAATTCTTCCAATCCAAGAGCACGGAATATCTTTCCATTTCTTTGTGTCTTCTTCGATTTCTTTCAACAATGTTTTATAGTTTTCGGTGTACAGATCTTTCACCTCTTTGGTTAAGTTTATTCCTAGGTATTTTATTCTTCTTGTTGCAATTGTAAATGGGATTGTATTCTTAATGTCTCTTTCTGCTGCTTCGTTGTTAGTGTATAGAAACGCAACGGATTTTTGTACATTGATTTTGTATCCCGTAACTTGACTGTATTCCTTTATTATTTCTAAAAGTTTTTTAGTGGACTCTTTAGGGTTTTCTAGATATAAAATCATGTTGTCTGCAAAGAGTGACAGTTTCACTTCTTCTTTTCCAATGTGGATCCCTTTTATTTCTTTTTCTTGCCTGACTGCTCTGGCTAGGACTTCCGATACTATGTTAAATAAGAGTGGTGACAGTGGGCATCCTTGTCTGGTTCCTGTTCTTAGAGGGATAGCTTTCAGTTTTTCTCCATTGAGAATGATATTTGCTGTGGGTTTGTCATATATGGCCTTTATTATGTTGAGGTATTTTCCTTCTATACCCAATTTATTTAGAGTTTTTATCATAAATGGATGCTGTATCTACATCAACCTAAAAAGTTTCTGCACAGCAAAGGAAACCATCAACAAAGCGAAAAGACCACCTAACAATTGGGAGAAGATATTTGCAAACCACATATCAGATAAGGGGTTAATATCCAAAATATACAAAGAACTCATACAGCTCAACAACAAAAAAACCAACAATCCAATTAGAAAATGGGCAAAAGATCTGAACAGAGATTTCTCCAAAGAAGAAATACAGATGGCCAACAGGCATATGAATAGATGCTCAACATCATTAGCTATCAGGGAAATGCAAATCAAAACTACAATGAGGTATCACCTCACTCCCGTCAGAATGGCTATAATTAACAAGACAGGAAACAACAAATGTTGGAGAGGGTGTGGAGAGAAGGGAACCCTTGTTCACTGCTGGTGGCAGTACAAACTGGTGCAGCCACTATGGAAAGCAGTTTGGATTATCCTCAGAAAATTAAGGATAGATCTACCATACGATCCAGCTATCCCACTGCTGGGTATTTATCCAAAGAACTTGAAAACACAAAGGCATAAAGATACTTGCACCCCTATGTTCATTGCAGCATTATACACAATAGCCAAGACTTGGAAGCAACCTAGGTGCCCATCAAGGGACGAATGGATAAAGAAGATGTGGTATTTATACACGATGGAATACTACTCAGCCATAAGAAATGACGAAATCCAGCCATTTGTGACAACATGGATGGACCTTGAGGGTATTATGCTGAGTGAAATAGGTCAGAGGGGGAAAGTCAAATACCATATGATCTCACTCATAAGTAGAAGATAAAAATGACAAAAAAAAAAACACATAGCATTGGAGATTGGACTGGTGGTTACCATTGGGGAAGGGGGGAGGGGGGAGGGCAAAAGGGGTGATTAGGGTCACATGTGAGGGGATGCACTATAGTTAGTGTTCGGGTGGTGAACATGATGTAATGTATCCAGAATTTGAAATATGATGTACATCCGAAAAAAATAAAAATTAAAAAAATAAATAAATAAATTTGTACTGGGGACACCAACATAATTTTTTAAAAATATGTAATAAATCTTTAATAGCAGTTATCAAAACAAAAACAACAACAAACTCAGCGGCCATGAGGCTTGTCCCTAACAGAATTTTCCATTTGGTCAAGAACGCTAGGCATTTATTCTTGTATTTTCCCACAGTTTGCTCCTGGGATCAACTTTAATAGCTGCAACTTCGAGCGGCTGGTTTTAGTATTGACTGCAACCCTTTCAGTGGCTGCTGCATTGAAGATTATTTGCCACCCAATTTTTGTCTAGTTTTTCTCTTTCTTTAACTCCTGGTAATTTCTCTAATTCCAGCAGCTTTAACACTTAACTCCAGCACTGGAAGCTTTCGGGCAGTATTTAAGGGCTTGTTGAAAACTTTTCAGACAGATGGCATTAATTTATCTCTTTTATATCCTAATATAAAAGAGAGGAAAAGCAAATCAACATTGAGAGCCAGGGGCTCAGGGTGACAGACATAAGTTACCCTGTTTCAATGACTTTACAGTTTTTGCAAGGAGGATGTTTGCTTTCTGCTTTATACAACTTTCTATACTTGTTCTGTACAGTTTGATTTTAAAATGCCCCTTCTGCCTCTTACTCCACATTTCCTCTCAGAAAATGTCCTTTCAACTGGGAAAATACTACTTTAGCAAATCACACGTTTAACAATTTCCTATTAAGTGATCCGGAAGGTGGGTCAAAATTGACTTTTCCCCTCTTCAACCTGGCCTAATGTTTTGTATCTCACTCTTAGGATAGATAGGCGTTTGTCTTTTTCACATTTTCAACTATAGCTGAATAGATTTTCCTTTAAACAGAACTCCTTAGAAATGTCTTATTTCATCTCAAGCTCAACATCAAAGTCAAAATTCCTTACTGTTTCTTCTAAACACTCTAAGCTCTCTAACCTCGTAAAGCCTGCCTGCTACTCTCCAGCTCAGGAAACTTAGTGTCCAGTGACCTATTCAGGGTGGAACAAAGAAGTCAGCCGGCCTCACCTTGTTCTCAACCCCATAAGCGGCTGAACTCACCAAGTTTCCCAGCTTCCAGCACCTTGAGCACGTATCGTGTGGACCCCTCACTGTCAGTTAAGTGGGGAGGGAAAGCCCACCACAGAGAGAAGCAAATTTCTGAACCTAAGTACATGAACCATGCCAGTGGTGTGCTCCAAATTTATTTTGTTTTCCAAATCCATTACCTTTATTTCAGCGAACTCCGTTGGTCCCTGAATTTCTCATCTATATGTAAGTCCTAAAGTTTAGACTACTCATAGGGAGCTCATATCTAATGCAATACTGCTCGTGTGAACTGCTTGGTAATTGGGGAACTTTCGATCATCTGCAACATAGGTAGAAATGGTTGCAGGGTTTTTGAAATCCATAGGTAAAAGCTAAAGGTTAAAATTAAACATGTAATATGACTCTCCCATCAAAAAACATTCTACCTGAGTTTCTAATAATTAGCAAATCTGATTCCAATATTTCTGTAGTGCCGACTATATATTAGAAGAGATTCAGATTACCTAGTTCTTCTTATTCTGGGTTTTTGTGGCCCTAGAGATGATAAAATTAGTGGAATCATCAAAAGAAAATATCAAAGTTTAGATAATGCACAAATTGACTTACTATGGATTATGGATTGTCATAGAGGATATCAAAAATGCTTTTCCAGAAGCCAACCTGGTGGCGTAGTGGTTAAATTCATGCACTCCACTTCGGTGGCTGGAGTTCATGGGTTTGGATCCTGGGTGCAGACCTACACACTGCTCATCAAGCCATGCTGTGGTGGTGGCCCACATGCAAAATAGAGGAAGATGGCACAGATGTTAGCTCAAGGACAAACTTCATCACCAAAAAGAAGCAATACCATGATACAGGGAGACTTTTAGTACGTCTTTGTGAACCAAAAAGGAATAAAAGTTATTTTAATCGTTCCTTAAGGATTTCCTTGCAATATTTGAAAGTTCTTTATTTTCACCTCTATGATATGTTATAAAACCATTATTGAATTTAGAAAATAAAATGGAAGAAACCATTTGCAGACAGAATGCACTGCAGCTAGTGACAAGTACAGAGCTTGAACAGGTACTCTTGGCTTTCCCTTCTTCTGAGAGCCCTGAAAAGTATTTGAGAATTAAACATGCGGGCCTAGACTTTGTTATTGCAACCTTGGTAGTGATCTGTTTTTATGTTACAGGCAATGAAAGCTTAGAAGAAAACTATGTCCAGGACAGTAAGATGGGGTTTGTCATCAACGCCATCTACGCCATGGCGCATGGGCTGCAGAACATGCACCACGCCCTCTGCCCGGGCCATGTGGGCCTCTGCGATGCCATGAAGCCCATCGACGGCAGCAAACTCCTGGACTTCCTCATCAAGTCCACATTCATTGGTGTGTCTGGAGAGGAGGTGTGGTTTGATGAGAAAGGAGATGCTCCTGGAAGGTAAAGCAATCTTTTCCATAAGGACCCTCAATGACCTTGTGATCCTTCCTGAGCCAGCCAGATGGCAACTCTGGCTCCCTTTGGTTCCATGGTTTCTGGGCGTCGTGGAGATAGGTACAACTAGATAGCTAAATGACCCGGCTTATATTAGATGGAAATTATTTTATAAAATGTTGAAAAACTTACTGGTAAACACCCACAATCCTGCATCCTGTCAGTGCCACCTCTACCCAGCTATCACCCTGGCCCTTCCCTCAGAATGGCTGGGACAACCCTGCAAGCCCAAGAACTAAAGAGATTGCTCTTGACCACCAGGACCCTCACTGGCACTGCCAGCATCTTTCTGATTGATTGGTCCCAATTCCACACTGGTTGTGAAATATTTTAATATTACACTTGCTTAAAAAGCTTAATATGTGAAGAAAACCAAGTCCTTCACATATATCCCCTGTTCACAGGCTAATTTATATTCCTGCTAACATATCTCTTGAACAAGAAAGGGAAGAATTTTCTTTCTGGCATTTAGTCTCTATGGCTTCCAAAGAATTAGTCAAGAAGCAAAGGAAAATTAAACCTAACTAATGTGTATGTATATTTTTCCCCAAGTCATTTTACATACAGTCTGTTCTGCAATGCTTGTTTTTATAACACCATTTAGCTCCCATGTAGTTGGTACTAGAGAATGATGTCAGTATAAAAAGTACTTGTGTTCATTCACATGAATTTTCCTAGGCAAGGGATAATCAGAGTAGTGGAATAAGAATTAAAACCTGAAACAGGAAAGAAAAAGGCCCTCGGCTTGGCTGCTGTACCGTGTGCCTGCAATCCTTTTTTTTTGTTTTTTATAAGCCCTGTTATCTTTCAGTATATGATTTTGCAGAATGAGAGATTTTAGGAAAGCATATGTTGTGTTAACATGGAACGGCAAATCCTTTAATCCTCATTGCTATAGGCATGTCATTATCCTCTTTTGCAGATGATAAAACTGAGTATCAGAGAAACTAGAAACTCACCTCAAGTCACGCAGAGACTAACTAGTAGAGGCAGTGCCGTCTGAATCTGCGGCTTAGCTCTTTTGGCCACATCGTGCCGCCTTTTAGCTAATCCTAAAATTAGGCAAACTTATCGGCAACCTTCTTAACGTCATTTCAAAGGTATTTTAAGAGACTATTTGACCCTAAATAATTCACCACATATCTCTTCCTTTCATGTCAACTTAAATTTCTATGTGTAGAGAGTGCCTTGTGGGGCCTCACTGGATTCTCCTTGTTGAAATCCAATAGCTCTAGGAAGGATAAACGATACAAGTAATCGTCAGCAATGAAAACGATGAATTTACCAGATTCATTCCAAGCTGCCAGTTAGGTGGGAGCAGATTTAGACTGAAATGTGAGTGGGATGGATGGAATGATCCAGGGTCTGGGCAAGTGGAAAGCTTCTAGGTGCCCCCAACTTAGGAACTGGTACCAGAGGGAAGAAGTGGGTGTGAGATTCAGAATACTGATTGCTCTCCCTTTTAAACCCCTGGTGTAATCCTGGGTTCCACTGGAGACTAGGCCCTGTAAAGGATCAGAGTTGGAAGGGAAACCTTCCTTCGTGATTCCATAAGATAATGTACATAATGTGCCTAGCACATGGCCAGATGCATTTAGACACTCCATAGATATGAGTTCCAGCCTGTTTTCTCTATTTCTGTTATCCAAAATATAAGCACACAATTTCAGCTTGTTTCTCCTCCATCTTTAATTGCATATTTAAATCATGATCTTCCCCCTGGGTCTCTTTTCGAGGACCATTTCCTCATGCTTGAAATTGGTCAGCTTAATCTGTGTTCAATTTCTGTTTCAACCACCTCCTTCTGCTTCCATCTTTGGTCACACCACCATTCATGTTTTTGATGCCTCTTATAATTATTTTAGTTAATCATCATGCAACATAAACCGAATGCATTGACAGGATGCTGTAAAGTTGTAATTTATAGCATGAGGATATTCCAAAATAAATGCCAACCTGTCAAGAAAGGACTCTGAGGTCAAGAGAAAAGAGCAGTGTTCATTAACACACACAGCACACAGGAAGGCTTCTTCATAGTAAGTCAGTATTTTTCCCTTGGTATCTTTCAGTATTTTTTTTCCTATGGCTTTTGGGACTTTTAAAAAATGTGTTTTCATGCTAAAATATTGTGAATTTTTTAGTTTCTAAATGCTAATGAAGTGTGAACTGATTTTTCCTATTGAAAAGCAAATGAGAAAGTTGAAATAAAAGTCTTAGGAAGCTGATTTTCAGGGAAAAGATATTCTAACGCAAGCATTACACATAAGCCTTCATGGAAAATGTATAAGGAGATTTAATAATGTAATACAGAGTAAAACATAAAAATTAAAAGAAATGAAAAAGGAAACCACTCATACTGAACAGCAGGTTCTATAATCATAATAAGTTTAGTATGGAAAAATATTAGAGGTATAAATTAGTGTCATTGACCAGCAGGATGAGTGTGGGCCATCAGCCCACAGTTAAGACCCACTTGGACATCACTAGAGAGCTACACTGAAGAACATTCTGGCACGTTTTAGCAACAAGGAGAATAAGAACCCTCTTATTAGCCAAAAGTCAGAACAGCAAAGAGATGAAATACGCGCTCCAGGTGCACCGTTCTCGCTTCTCACTCTAAGTAAGTTTTGTTCTCCTGGAAAAGTAAGGGAAAAACTTGCTTTACTCTCTCAGAGTCCCCTTTCCCTTTATGAGACTGCTGTTTGTAGAAACTGCCAGAATCTAGATTTGGAAAAGCCGCTAGCTACCCTGTGGGTGACAGAATGCATTTGCACGTTAAGAACAGGGAGAAAAGTCAATAAAGGACATTTGTTGTTTAGATAAAGAACTGGGCCAGATATAGCCAATGGGTTTCAGATGTCAACTGAGGTCGATTGGTCGGTTCCTGGAGGGCTGGGCTAAGGAGGGTTCCGAGTCCGAATGAGGTTTGGAGAGAAAGAATTCCAGGATGCATTAGGTAGGGGCGTTGAGGGGAGGGGGAAGAGAGCTGAAGAAGGAGAATAAGCATTAGTTCATTGCTATCTATTTCTTTGGGTGAAGCACAAAGAGCAAGAGACCATGCTTTTTATGTTCTAGCGCAGGAGGGTGAGAACTCTGCACAGGTACTGCAGAAAGGAAGGCCACTTTGCAGAGCCAGAAGGGAGAGTCAGACATATGTTTTTGGGAAACTGCCACATAAGTTATAGTTGAGTAAATAACAACATGGAGAGAAGACTGAAGAATGCCAGAGCATTTTCAATGATTGAGAGATAAATGGCTATGCCAATACAAAGATGTTCTCCAGTTTTCCTATTGTAATGGAAATAACCAGAGTATTTTAGGGCACTCTTAGTAATATAAATATGAAGGATATAGTGATATTGCCTTACATATGCATTTGTCCCAATTGTGAAATAGTTTTTTACATGCTTTGTGTTCATAAATCCCCACAAGAACCCCACGAACCATAAAGAGTTTTGTGACATTCCTAAGTAGTTTAATCTACTGTTAAAATGTTAGAAAAGAGATTCAAGCTTACACATTCTGATAAATGCTGTTTTCTTTCCATCACATACAAGAAGGCTCTCCACTGCCCACACTGGGAAATGGTGAAGTCTGACCCCTCAGCACACACTTGGACTGCAGCGAAGATTTCTAAACATAGATTTTCCTGTTGTGTAGCATTATGACATTTGAAATTACTGAGATAACTGACACCAATTATTTGAATTTGAAAATGTTTGTCCTAATCAGGGAAGAGACCAGTTTAAATGTCAACGCTCAAGATGTTAAATTCCCAACATCCTTGTTAATTAAAGATGCATTTCTCAGATTTCTTGCTCTATTAACACCTAACATAAGTTCTAAGGTTGGAAAACTCACATCTTTTAATCCAGTGTAATGAAAATGACAAGTGAATGTGAAAAAGAAAAGTAGAATAAAAGTAATCAAGTTAAGAAATTAATGTTCTCAAGAATTGTTACTCTTTCAAAGAATAACTTAGTGAATAATGATTTGAAGGAGATGATGATCATCTCAGCACACATTGAATTTTTTTTTTGAGAACATGCAGAGAGAAAAGTACAAGAGTAATATATTCTTTAGCAAATATGGGTGATACCCAGAGACTGAAGAATGAAACATACATTTTGGAAAATCAGAGGAAACGTTAGAAATAAACTAAAATATTGACAGGAGCTGGCATTAGGATGCGAGATGCTTCTAGCTTTTATCTCCCTTGTCTCTATTATTATGTATTTGCCAGATTTCTTTGTTTTCTATATCATGTCCACATTCTCCAAGACACACATTGTTTTCTTTGTAGGTACGATATCATGAATCTGCAATACACTGAAGCTAACCGCTACGACTATGTACATGTCGGAACCTGGCATGAAGGGGTGTTGAACATCGATGATTACAAAATCCAAATGAACAAGAGCGGGATGGTCCGGTCTGTGTGCAGTGAGCCTTGCTTAAAGGGTCAGATTAAGGTAAGCCAGTGTCCACGAGGAACCTCCTGCCTGGGGATAAGCAAAGCAAAACGCACTTTTCTCAAACAAGATTGTCCAGAAAGGATGTGCCAGGCTAACAGTTTTTGTTCTTGTGCTTAGCTAAAACTGAAAAGATAAACAAAGATTAGGAAATGGAATAGGCAAGCTATTCGAATATTTAGAATAGTTTTTATTTGAATCGCAATGATGAGCTGGGATCTTAAACACAATGTAGAAAGCAAGGGGAATAATAATTGAATTAAAATTTGAAACAGAAGTAAACAGGGAGACCAAAACCAACGATACTGCTTAGTCATCGTTCTAGTGATTGTTAGAGAAAGCAGAAGCTGAACAATGCTAAATAAGAATATAACTGAAATAAAAGAAGTTGAAATGAGGTAACACAGAAACGCTGCTTATCATTTCTCTTTTCTCCACTAGGTCTTTTGATTTTCCTGAAACTGGTATTTTTCAGCCAAGAGAGAGTCCCCACTTTCTAATTATTCTCAGAAGCTTTTTTGGGGTGGGGATTATGATATCGCTGATACGTAAAGCTAGAGTAAATAAAAATCAAATATTGAGCATTTGGCTGGATAGAATTCTAGTGCTAGGGAGAATTCTCAGAGAAGGAGTGGAAACAGCACTCTCCGTGTCCCATGCTATTTAAAACCTCGCTGGATGTGGCACTAGGAAATGGAGCATTGGGGAGTGACTGTGAACTGGCAAGCGTGTGGATTAAATGACCTTCTAGGCCTTTCCCATCTCTAATTTTCTGTGATTCATCTCTGGGAGCAGACAGGCTGTCACGTAAATGTCCCCCAGCACAGCCCTCTTGCCATGCTGCCTTCTGCTCTGCCGTTCTCAGGATCTGAGGAACCAGCCATGCAGGGGAGATGCCCTGAAACATACACTTAGGGGTCCTTAGGGCAAGAGTCTAGTCCTGTGTGGAAGTGCTGGTGCAGAAGCTGGAAAAGCCTTATCTCCATTGATCAGGGAAGGTCGGTGATCTGGAACCGGCGTCATCTTTTGGCAGCTGAGAAGAGCTGTCTGGGTGGACTCAAGCTCTCAGTAATTCCAGTCACTTTGGGTAAGAAACAAATTTCTCAGGCAACTCACCCTAGTTTTAAATATCTTGTGCCTTCTCTGCAGATGTGATATTAAAAATATTTAATAATTGTCATGACAACTAACCAATCAGGATGCACTCCATTGCAGTGTTATGACAGGATGCTGGAGCCCCCTGCCATGTCCACAGTTAATCCTTGAGTTGTTGGATCAGGGGAAGACTTTGATGAGGAATCCTACATGGATAGGGCACTGTGAGGCCATGGGGAGGCTTGGAGACACCATTCGTTTCCACTCAGTGTGGAAGAATTTCAGTAGCATAAGAATGGCTCCAGCCAAACCAGTGTGTGTAGGCTGTATGTCGGCACTGCTTCTCTCCAAGAATCCATTGCAGATTCTTGTCCAGATGGAATTCTTTCACATGAGGCTGTCTCATGGTATGTAGGAATATATCCTCGGAAACTGAGAGGCCGAAAACTCCTCCCTCACTGTTGCCAAGAGATGCCAGACCACTGGGTTCTGTCTTTGTCATATTTTCTGGATGGTGGGGAAAACCAGGACATCTGAGATCTGAAGTCATATGATAGAGACAGTCCAGAAGCCCTGGGCTCATGCACTTCTGTGACTCAAATGGTTTCACAAGTTCAGCTCAGGCCTCCTTTCCAGCGTGGGTGGTAGCATAGAGTCTATAGTGCAGACAACTGCTGAAACAGTGTATGGAACTACAAAGTTGGGTTTTTCAGAGTACCAAAAAAAAAGAAAACAAGCCTGGCAAGAGAAAAACAGATCGTTTCAAAGATTCACTGCATTCCAGCTCCCTTTCACAATTCCCTTCTGTTTTTCTGATTGCTGGCAGGCCATGAATGGAGGCTCACATACCATGTGTATTTCCATTTGTACATTCCAGAAGAATGGCCTGCCCCCTCCAACAAGTCAGAAGAAAGGCTGCTGCATACATCTCTATGCCTTGATACTGAAGTATTTCTGGCATCACGTTGCATTACACCCGTGCAGTGTTACCGAAAGAGATCACAGAAATCATTGCTGAGCCATTACACAGCACTCAGTATAAATGCAAATCTCTTGGGGTCCACTTTTAGAAGTATCGTGTACCCTGCAGGAGAAAAATATGCCTGTTCTCAATAGCACCTGGAGTGGAGGTGCGGGGGGGATGTTTGTTTGTTTCCCATAAGCACCATATGAGGTACAGAAACAAATGAAATCTGAATCTCATTTACCAAATAATAGCACTTATGTTCTCACACCACCAATTTGCCACCTACCAGGCCCAGGATGCAGAGAGTCAGATCTCTGGGTAGCCACTGCAAAGATGGGAAGGAGGCAGCCTACAAGATGATTGTAGCCTTTCTTTTGTATTTGCTGGGAAACATGACCTTTAGGAAAGGATTATTCATTTTAAATATCAAATGCCATCTGAAATGCTAAAATAATCTTTTGACTTCTTTTATGATAACCCATAGCACTTTCTTATGGTAATTTCCTTTGAAGTAGTTAAAAGTCCAGTTTTCCTATGCTATTGATTTTTAGAAATATAACTATCTTATAAATATAGTATCTTAGGGGGCATAAATTGATTTTAATCATACTGAGAACAAAGGTAAATAAAATCAAACTTTTATTTTTGTGTGTTATGTTAGTCAGGGTTAAGCCAGGAAAAAAAGAACCCATGCCAGGTGGCTTGAGAGAGGGAATTTAATATAAGAAATTGGTTATAAAAGTAAGAGGGCACCAAGGCAACTCAGAGATGAGCAACAGCAGGAATCAGTCCCACCCCCGGGCTAGAGGGACACAAGGAGAAGTCACAGCTACTACCTGAGATGCCCCCTAAAGTGACTTCTCCTTTCCCCTTCTCTTCAGTCTCCCCTTGGGTCCTTCCATTTTGCTGACCCCATCCAGAAGACATTGGCAAAAAAGCAATGTAGTTTGCAGGTACTTAGCTCAGGTTCCTCTGAAACCATAAAGCTAAGCAAGGCTTAAGTGCTTGCATTATTGGGAGATACCATCCCAGAGAAGCAGGAGTGAAGGCAAAGGGAAGGGAGATATGGGGCTTGGAAAAACACCCCCACCGTGGCGATGCATCATTGAGCAGGAGACTGCTTCACTGAGCACAGCCTCACAGAGATTTCTGGACAGATCTATCAGACTATTTAAACCTATGCCGTGCTATTTTTTGCTTCCTGTAGTCAAAGTTTGCTCATAGGAAGTAACATCACCTGACCCTTTTAGGCAGCTGCTCGGGAAGCCACAGTCCATGTCCCGTTACGTGACCCTTCTTCAGATTTACAAACAGTGAGGGGAACAAAAGAGTCTCTGGATCCCATGCAGTCTGATCTGGGCTCCTGCTGTGCGGGGTACGGTGGAGGTAGTTCTGGAACGCAGTGCCTACTCCACGGGAGAGAGACAGCTGGAGATGCCAGAAGATGAAGCAACAGTGATAGGATGAGGCGGGGGTTCCAGAACTCTCCAAGGGCCAGTGGCCAAGGGCCTAAAAGAGAGGTTAGGTAAAGAGAATCTGAGGCAGCACATAAAATGTAGACAAGGGATCTGTAAGCAGACACAAGGACCTGGCATGTGGTGCGTTGGTCTCCCACACCAAGCCTGCTGCCATTTTCAGTGGTGTGGTGAGGGGCAGGAAAGAGGTGAGAAGGGCTGGGGAGGTGAAGGAGGGGAAAGTGAAAGGAAGGAGAAGGGAGGCACTAGAGATCAGGGACTAACATTTATCAGGCATCTTCTTGTACAAGTACAATAATAGATGCTTAACGGACATCATTTTAACTAATTCCTTGAAACAACTCTTTTAAAGCAGGTACTATTGTCCCCATTTCATAGACGAGGAACCTGAGGCCCAGAGGAGTTGAGTCACTTGCCCCAAGCTTTCTCAGCTAGAAAGTGCCAAAGCTGGGCTTGGAGCCAACCCAAGGCTCTTATCATCCCACAGCCACATGTTGTTCAACTACCGTTCATTATATGAACTGACATGTTTTCTACAAATGCAAATTTCAGTTGCCAGGCCTTATTTTCTCAACAGTCCACAAAAAGATTATAAATAGAAATCCACTTTAAAATGCCAAGGGAACAGATCTGGAGTTAAGGAAGCAGTATTTGTGAAGGAGGGTGAGAGAGTTGGATAGAGACAAGGAAACCGGCAAAGAAGTCGAGGAAAGAATCCTGTGGATTGCGTTGCTGGCCTTTAGTCTTTTTTTCCCCCCTTTTCTCTTTTCTATTTTTTCTTCCCTTAAGTTCTTCTTTGGATTTTTTTACTCCAAGATGATAGTTTTGGGGCTGGGAGGTCAGGCATGCAGCATGGAGAAGATCACTAATTCCTCCTATTCTCCCCCGACCAGTCAAGACATAATTCTGGAGAAATTAGGTGAACATGGACTATATCATGAAGTTTCCTCATTTACATGTGCAATATTGTCATATAGTAAAATACACCCTATGTATGTATAGAAAAGCCCAGTTATATATGTATCACACAAACTATGGACTTTGGAATTGGGTTAACTAATTTCCATTCATGAGGTAAGACTGATTTCATTCTAGTTGCTGGCGTCTTCTATTGGAAAGATGAAGGTTCAGTTTCAAAAGGCATTAGAAGTATGGACCTCAGAAACTTGCTTAACTTAAACTGCCAGACAGCCCCTTGTGCAGCTTCAGCTTCTTACATCACTCTGAGTTTTCCCTCCCGTTGGGTGAGCAAAGAGGCCAAACAACAGATTTGTTGATTGTCAAAGTCAAAGGGACATGATCATTTCACTATGATCTAACATATCTCCAAAGATGGAAGGAAGCTAAGAAAATCTATTTTAAAAGATCATTTACATTGGCCTGTAATTGGAACTTGAAGTGTCCCTAGATTTAACAATGCCGTAAGAATTATTGGGTAGTGCTGCTAGGGGAGTTTGTCTCTGCTTTTTTTTTTTTTTTTTTTTTAATGTTGGTAGGTAAATTTACTTGAGAGAAGTTACCAATGTAGAAAACTTACGATTTCTAGTAATATCTTTCACCTAAAAATACAATTGCTAATAATCTGGAAGACTGGATATTCATTCTTCACCCAAATTGTCAAGGAATTAGTACTGCCCTACCTTTCCTAACGATAAGAAAAAGAATGTGATAAGGATAAATTTGATATTCTAGAACATATACTTATCTGCTGTCAATTCCTCCTGTTACTTTATGAAGAAATAGCTACAGGAAATAGATGTGTCTTGGGTCCGTGCTATTCAGTAGCAAAGTTGAGAAGAAAACATAGGCGCATCATAATGTTTCTACTCCAGTTTACAACACGCCTGCCAATATCACAATTAAATGCTCTCAGGGAGAAAAACAACTTCAGTAATGTGATAGAATATGAAACATTGTATAACGTGAAATCAGATAGATGAACTTTGAAAAATGTTATCATTCCATGTATTTTGTGATGATGGAAACATTGCAAAGTTTTCATTAAAATATAAATTAACTAAAGACATGCTATAACACCATTTCCTGGTCTATTTACCACCAGAGAAGACGTTACTCCTTTGATCTCAGTGCTTGTGATTAGGGTTGGGGAAACGAGAGACACTAACAGGACCGGGAAACGGGGGTGGGAAGAGCATATATGATGCATCCCCTTCCACTCTTCTCACTCTCACATTGAACCTGAGTAGCTCACCCACTGCTTTTATTCCAGGTCACATTGTGGGTCATGCTGGACAGATCATTTTATACTCAATTTTCCATCTGCAATTGTTCCAAGTTCAGAGTTCAAATTGTGTCACGTTGTAGCTGTATTTATTTATACTTCTAGCTATTTCTGTTTTTATACCCTGGGCCATAGAATTTGGGAATAGTTTCATTCTCCTCCAGTGCACGTGCTTCAAAATGCTTGAGTATGTTCCATTCCCTCCGTGACTGTATGGGGAGGAATTTTGTCTTCAATTTGGAGGCAAGAGAATTGGTTTAGACTGAAATCTACCTCAAGCAAATATTCCCATGATGCAAACGATCATCATCTGATCGCTCTGATCACATATGTGGATTGCAAGCGTTTGTCATGGCCTGTCCCCACCACCCAGCCCATCCAGCCCCATCTGGCTGGAGCTTTATGAGATTTTTGAAAAGTTATTTCATGCCTAATAACTATGGATTATCTTTGAATAATTCCCACATCTGTAAGGAGTATTTTTATTCTTGTTCAACTTTCTCCTTATTTTCTCATAATTTTGATCTAGTTAATACTTTCCTCCTTTTTTCTCATTTTGAAACAGAAAGGGAAACATTAGCAAGTAGTACACTGATCACCCATGTATCTACTAACTGCATTAAACAATTATAAATCTTTCACTGTATTTTCTCTCCCTCCCTGCCCCTCTCTCTCTCTCTCCTATTGGCTCCCTGAACCATTTGAAAGTGAGGTACAAATATCACAACACTTCCTACCTTAGTACTTCAGCTTATGTTTTCAAAGAATAAGACAGCTCTCACATAGCCATAAGACCAGCTAGGAAAGTTAGTCATAACATCATCAACTACAAGTGTCCCATACACCTGGGCTTTCTCTTGTCACGAACCAAAACAAACTACCCATTTAAATTGTTCATAGTTAATGTAACCATTTTGGCCACCAGTAAAACAATGATATAGTTCTTCCATTATGTAATATTTTCTAAATCCCACAGCCGGATGGCAGATTCTGAATATAAATTGTCCACAGGAATATAAAAAACTCTTATCTGAGAAGTCTGTGATTAGATGATGATGTGATCTGCCCCAGCTACTAAAAATATACTGGCTACAATTTTTAAAAAATTGAAAGCAAAATATTCCTTTTTGTATCTTACGGTAGATGTGAAAACATGAAATTACTGCCGTCACCTAAGCTTCAGAACCAGCCTCTCTGCCACTTTCGGGGACAGATCCTGACAGAAGCTGCTCTAAAGCATGTGATATTTGGCCGAGCAGGAGCACAGCACGGCTACCACGTCTTGGAAGTGGCAGTGGCAGAAACAGGGCCCATTTGCTTTTGTAATTAAACATTTATTGAAATATACACACAGAAAAATAGAAGAGGAAGTATGAACACACAGGGTACTCTACCGCCGGGTCTCTGCTCTGGCTCTTAGAGGCATCTGCTTAGAACACTCTTTCATGAGACATATTCAGGGCTGACTCCTTTTCCCTCTCTCAAGTCTTTGCTCACATGGCAATGTCTTAGTGAAGACTTATCCGGCCGCCATCGGCAAGGCTGCACCTCCCCATTCCTGCTGCCTCCCTATCCGGGAGGACTAGAATGAGGCGAGTGACTAGGACATAGATTTTAAGGAGGCATTCACTCTCAAGGCTGGGAAGTGTAGGGTGGCTACTTGCACAACCCCGAGGGTAAGTATCTCTTTAAATTTGGTCCCTGGGTGCTACACTTGCCTTTCCTTGGTCCCTGCCCTGCACCCTATTCCTCTTTCTTGCTTTAGTTTTCTCAAAGCCCTTCTGTAGAATAACGGCTTCTCAAGGATGACGATAGTATCTTTTTGTTCTAGCCTTGACATAGTGCCTGGCACATTGTAGGCACTTTAAATGCATATTGTGAATGAATGAATGGATGAATGAATGAATGAGTGAATGAATGAAAAATTGAATGTATATGCTTTCCATAGCATTTCATTCCTCCTACTGGCAGTATACTTAACACATATGTTAGATTTTGAGCTCCTTAACCTCAATGATCAGGTCTTTTCATTAGTTTATCCCCATATATAACACCATGGCTGACACAGTGGGCCACACAACAAAGGTTGATTAATTGAATATATGTTTGCCAACCTCTGAGATATAATTTTGGTTCTGAACATAACATGTCATTGCCCTGGCAGCCGTTGTTATACTAGGAAGAGCCTAGATTTGGGGAATAATGTGCCTGAGATTTGCACAAGGTACTGAGCCCTTCTGCAGTTGTTTCCTCATCTGAGAAATGTACATAATTAACTCCACCCTTGGAGCGATCGTGAAGGTTAGTGTAATTCTGGACACAGCGCCTAGCACATAGCCCCTTCAATGTATGTCCATCCCTGTGATCATTTTATATTCCTACAGCATTTTTATTACATCTTCTGTGTAATAAATTAGAATGTAGAGATTTCCCTAAAATGATATTTTTATGTAGTTCTGATAAGGCTATCTTCAATTTCCCCATCTTTTTTATTCTCTTTGAATTCCTTATTTCCATTTCCTCTGTTTATATCATATTCTATATTATTTTCTTCTTTTCTTCAATCTACATTGTTGTTGTTAGTGCCATTGCGTCGATTCTGACTTCTGGTGACCCTGTATACAGCAGAACGGACCCCTGCTTGGTCTCTTTGCTGCATCCTCTCACCTTCCGGCACTGTATCCAATAATGCTCCATTGCCATTCACAGGGTTTTCATGGCCAATTTTTTGGAGGTGGGCAGCCAGGTCCTTCTTCCTAGTCTGTCTAGTCTGGAAGCTCCGCTGAAGCCTGTCCACCCTGGGTGACCCTGCTGGTATTTGAAATACTGACGGCATAGCTGTCAGCACCACAACAACATGCGGCCACCCACAGTAGGACAACTGATGAGTGGGTGGTGTGGCTCCCTGACTGGGAAACGAGCCCAGGCCATGACAATGAGAGCACTGAATCTTAACTGACATATCACATCCATCTACAGTCATGCGTTGCTTAACGATGGGGCTGCGTTCTGAGAAATGTGTAATTAGATGATTTCATCATTATGTGAACATCATAGAGGGTACTTACACAAACCTAGAGGGTATAGCCTACTACACACCTAGGCTATATGCTACTAGTCTTATGGGACCACTGTTGTAAATGTGGTTTGTTGTTGACCAAAATGTGGTTATGCAGCACATGACGTATATTATTGAGTAATTAATATGTGCCAAGAACTAAGCTAGCACTGTGAATGCAAAGAAAACTTAAACATGGCCCCTTCTTTTGAGGAACTCAGTGTGGCTGGAGAAAAACATATCAGCAATTAGAGTTGATTGTTGTCAAGCTCTCATACAGGTCTTTGTGGGGACACAAGTGGCAAGGCTAGCTCTTCTCTCTTGCAGCTGCCTCTCCTATGGTCCTAATTAGGGCAGACTCAACTTCTTGATTCCATTTAGTCTTTCAGGCATTTCCCTTCTGAAGGAAATTTTCTCTGTTTCCTTCGATTCATAGTTACTTTTCCTTCATTATATTCTCTTGATGCTGTTTATTTTCTTTCATCTTTTTTATAAATAAAACTTTAATTTAAAACTCCATTTCAAGTTACTTCAGAAACCTAGTTATAAAGTGAACGCTTGATTGCCTGTGGCATAAATACTTTAAGACTCGGACAGCGTATATGTGACTGAGTCAGCATTGTGCGTAGCAGTGGGTCACCTGGTCTCCCTGACAATAAACATAGCACCACATAATCAGGATGTGAAAGAATCAAGACGGGCCCCATGGCTTTAGTAAGCCTGGTTCTTCAAGGGCAGTTTCAGTGAATATCAAAACTTTCATCATGGCCCAGAGCTATCATAAAAGTGTTTTATTGTGACAAAAATGAAAAAAAATACTTTATGCAGTTATTGAGTGTATACTTTATGCAAAAGAAATACCAGTGAGTATGACAAATATAAAACTAATAAAAATATTCATGATGTTTTAGGGATTAGAACATAAATTAGAGAAAAATGACCTAGGAATTATAAAGAAACTGTATCTGAATGAAACATGTCTACCATATACATGTGAAACAGTTAGAGGACAAAAGCTAACTGTAGTAATAAAATACCAACTATATTTTAATTCCTAGAGAATTCCAAATAAGGTCATGTTTCAAAGGGCTTACTGTCCCATAAATACTTTCTGGAGCTTGTGATGTTGTGTCTGATCTTGAAAGTAGTAACATATAGATGGATGAAGGAAAGATGACATTCTAAATGGAAGGTAATGATCATTCTTTTATTAAAATAGATTTATTTACTATACTTTCCATATTAGAGCCATGGATTCAAACAGGACTCTCTCTCACTCTCTTTACTCTCCCTAAAGTCTATTCTCCATATAGCAGCCAGAATAATCCTTGTAAAGAGCAAGCTAGTTGAAAAATAAATTCAAAGATGTACCTACTCTATTTGAAACCTCCCTCCACAGTAAATAAACAAACAAACAGTAATGTGAATATCAATGAGGACATAAGCAGGGTTTGGCGGAGGCTGTCCCCGCTTGTTTGGCAGACTTATGTAAGAATTTGATAGCAGGCAAAGTTACGTACAGAAACAAGGTCCAGGGACTGAGTGGATGCCTGATGACGAGCTTATATTTCAAAGGTATTGGAAGAGGGAGGCACCAGAGTTCCTTGAGGGGCCTATTTATATTTTTGAAAAAGATTCAATTCAACACTCATTCATTGGCCATCTACTGTGTGTTCTTGGTACATTTCTGTACCTTAATGACTATGATTTGAAAACAATAAACATACGGCTTGGTCTCTTCTCTTGAGGAACCCAGAGGCCATTCAGATGATCTTGGCAGTTGTGTGCCTATTACTCTGGAGTGAGAAGAAATTAAAGGCATATTTTATGATTAGGAGACAAGGACCAGAATTCAGGTGTAAAGTGACAAAATTTGAGTCTGGAGTGGTGGCTGAGAGATAGAAAAGACAAATCCCATATTATAGACATCGCGGGCAAAAGCACACGCGTTATGGCTGAATAAAGAAGGAGTAATAAACAATAACTTCAATTAGCAGTTCCATTTTTCGTTATTTATTAATGGTATAAGCTAATCACTTAGTCACTTATTTATTCATTCATTCAAAAGCTAATTTTAAATATTTTCCATGTACCAGTTACTCAAAGAATCTACCTTCACCAGTAATCCTGCATTAATAAATGTGTTTTACATTATCATCTTTTGATTTTCTCTAATTAGCAGTATTAATTTTATAGTGAGAGAAATTTAATTAATTAATATTTAAGTTGTATTAATTTTATAGTGCGAGGAAAAGATAAAGCTGATATCTGAAGAAAGATATCGTATTTTGTGATAGCTCTTACTGTCCTTCTTATACTACTTAAAATAAGAAAGTAGTTTTCATTTATTAGTTCAATTTTTTCTCATATCACTCAGAAAAATCGATCATTTGGAATGGAAATGTCCCAAGCTTATTCTGAGGATTGGTGTGAATTTTTTCAAAAAGACTTAATTTGATTTTACCTTCTAAATAAAAAGAAGAAAAAGAAAACCATTTACATTTTCTGAAAATATACTGTCAGTTGATATTTTTTGTGTAATTCTAAAAGAGTGGTATAAATTTCAACCTGATCTGTGAGAAGATAATTTCATTTTCACAAAGGATAGTGCTTGTATGATTTCCAGGTACGACATATTTCTAGTTTAATTTCTGACTCGGTCTATGAGAACATTTGATGTTTCGTGTGGTAGGAAGGGACTTGCCTCCAGCCGTGAGGGAGGAACAGTGTAGACGTGGCCTTCTGCTGTAAACAACTAGAAAACTTGATGCAACATATGAAACAACTGTGTTCAGATTTTGGAAAACAGTGCATGACCTTGATTCCAGGGAAGTGAAGGGAAACAAACAAGGTGAACCCTCAACTCATTCAGGCTTTCTTCCTGTGGGCAATTTCCTGATGGTTGTTCAGCGAGAAGGAACACAGACAGCACTTGGCGATCTCGCTAATTTAAGAAGACAGAAATCAGAGTTTAGGAAGGCCACGGCAGCTAGAATTTGTCTTGCAGAGTAAGAGAGAGGTAGAATCTATGCGGAAAAATATCCCAGAAGTTAGCATATGAGTTCCCTTGAGTATTTGACTGGGTACCTATCTGCACATGAGTAGGGCAGAATTCAAGAAGCCCGGGTAAAGAGCAATTACTGGAGAGCTGGATTCCCAAAGTTCACATCAGGCCAGGAGTTGTCCCAGTTTCCTCAAGTCAGAGTGGAGGTACTTTGTTGAATACACAAGGAATTAAGCAGAGATCTCAGAGGTGTTACACCTTAGTAATGAGGCTAAACTATTGCCAGAAGAGAGACTATTCTAGACTTGCCCTCAAAGATTAAAAACAAGGTTCAAACTGAGCCACGAGTAACTTAGCTGCCGACCAAAACAAAGGCCAATACTTCTTTAAGAAAAAAAAGCCAACACTCTACACCTTATGAACACAATGGCCGGCATCTGGTCACAATTTTCTAGATATGCCACAAAGTGAGAAGAGGTGACACATTATTAGAAGGAAAATAAAGCAGTAGAAATAGTCCCAGAAATTACACTGATGATGGAATTAGCAAAGATATTAAAATACCTACTATAAGTACATAGTAAAGGATTTAGAAGAAAACATGAATGCCATAAGATAAATAGAAATATAAAAAAATAACAAAATGGAACTTATACAATTAAAAATAAAATATTTAAGAAATAATATGTTAGTGGATGGGATTAACAGGATATTAGACATTATAGAAGTAAAGATCAGTGAACTTGAAAACATAGCAATAGAAAATAGCCAAATGAGAGAGAGGAAAAAACAACTTTAGAAATGAACAGACTCTCAGGGACTTGCAGCATGCTATCAGGAAGTAGACCACAAGTGCAGTTAGAGACACAAAAGGACAGGAGAGAGAGACAGGCCAGAAAAAAAAACCGTTTTGAGAAATAATGACTGAAAATTTTTCAGGTGTAATTAAAATGTAAACCCAAATCCATGAAGCCCAACAAATCCCAAAGAAGATGAATGTAAAGAAGACATTATGTTGTCACAAATGGCCAGATTTCATCATTTTTTATGGCTGAGTAGTATTCCATTGTGTATATACACCACATCTTCTTTATCCATTCGTCCCTTGATGGGCACCTAGGTTGCTTCCAAGTCTTGGCTATTGTGAATAATGCTGCAGTGAACATAGGGGTGCATGTATCTTTATGCCTTTGCATTTTCAACTTCTTTGGATAAATACCCAGCAGTGGGATAGCTGGACGGACCTTGAGGGTATTATGCTAAGTGAAATAGGTCAGAGGGAGAAAGTCAAATACCATATAACCTCACTCATAAGTAGAAGATAAAAACAATGACAAACAAACACATAGCAATGGAGATTGGATTGGTCGTTACCATAGGGGAAAGGGGAAAGTGGGGGGGAAGGGGGAGATTAGGCTCACATGTGAGGGGATGGACTATAATTAGTTTTTGGGTGGTGAACATGATGTAATCTACACAGAATTGGAAATATATTATGATGTACATCTGAAAGCTATGTAATGTTATAATCCAATGTTAGTACAATAAAATAAATTTAAAAAAGAAAGAAAACATTACAGAGGCTAGCCTGGCAGCATAGTGGTTAAGTTCACATGCTCTGCTTTTGTGGCCCAGGATTTGCAGGTTCAGATCCTGGGCATGGACCTACAAACTGCCCATCAAGCCATGCTGTGGTGGCATCCCACATACAAAATAGAGGAAGATGGGTACAGATGTTAGCTCAGGGCCGATCTTCCTCACCAAAACAAAAAAAGAAGACATTATAATTAAATTGCTAAAACGAATGATAAAAAGAAAAATCTTGCTATCAGCCACAGTAAAAAGCTCTGTTACATACAGAGGAACAAAGTGAAAATTAGAGCAGACTTCTCATCAGAAACTACATGTGAGGCAAGAAAGGAATGACATCTTTAAAGTATTGAAAGAAAAATCAATTTCGACCTAGAATTCTATTCCCAAGGACAATGGAATGGCATGAAGTGCTGAGTGTAAGAAAAAAACTGTCAACTTAAACTTCCATACCAAGTGAAAATATCTTTTCAAAAATTCAGTCAAAATAAAGACTTTTCAAACAAATAAAAGCTGAAAGAAGTCATAATTCTCAGATCAGCACTACGGTAAATGTTAAAGAAAGTTCTTCAGGCAGAAGAAAATTATACCACATAGAAATTTGGGTCTATACAAAGAAAATAAAAGCACCAGAAAATATAAATATGTGGGCAAACATAAAATATAATATGATTTTCTTATTTCAAAAATTTATTTTAAAGATTATTTAAGGCAAAAATAATAATTCATTGTGTGGGGGGGTCATAAAATATGAGTAAGTAAAATGTGTTCAGACAATAACCCAAAGGATGGGAGGAGGAGATGAAAGAGTATTGCTGTAGGAGTCTTACATCATGCACGACGTTGTGTAACATTATTTGAATGTAGACTCTGGTAAGCTAATGGCACACATTGTCAACTCTACAGCAATTGCTAAAGCAAAACAAAGAGGTTTATTTAGCTAGTATGCCACTACTGGGGATAAAATGGAATCCTAGAAAGTTCACATTAATTCAAAAGAAGGCAGAATAACAGGAAAAAGGAAACAAAAAACAGATGGGACAGATAGAAAAAAATAAAGAGGTGATTGACTCATATCCAACCACACCAATAATTATAATAAATGTAAATGTACCAAACACTTCAAGAAAAGGCAGAAATTGTCAGACTGGAGATGAAAGCAAGATCTAATTATGTGCTGTTTACAAGAAACTCACTTTAAAGGCAGTGTGTTTTGATGTTTACTTTTGTATTGTGTAAGTGAAATAGTGCTTGCCAAACACATTGAAAATGGGAGAAAGTTTAAACTGCTCAGATAATAAGCAATTCTTCAGTAATTTTGGACTAGTAATTTTTCTTCCAACAATTTGTGTGATTTTTGGAATTCACAAGAGCAAGTCACAAGGGAAAAAACAGGATTATTTCTTAGCCATCATTCTGTTTTCAGATACATAAAGTTGCTCAGACTTTCACAACTACAACAAAAATTTCACAATTCTTCAGTTTTTATGAATTATAAGGTTTTGTTACATAGGAACTTTTGTGATTAAACATTACTTGCTCTTTCAGAAAAGAAAAACTTATTTTTACTTTTCTGAGAATAATTAATACATATTAATATAAATAAGGATAAAATTCAACTGTTTCATTTTTTAACTCTACAAAAAATAATGTAGCCAATTCCCTTTATAGAAGAAATTATTATTGAAAAGTCTCCAGATCCAGCATGGAATGAATTGAAATTCACATCTGAACTTTAAGGTCATCAGGTATATTCCAATCCACGTACTTAAGGTTCCTTGCCATATAGAGTTTTTTGAAAAGTTACTCTTTTTCTTTTTATCGTAACATGAAATCACGTCCTCATCTGAAACAGAAGACTTTCTGGAGACATCATCTTTAAGGCATATGAAACATCCCTGTGTTACAGGTCATCCGGAAAGGAGAAGTGAGTTGCTGCTGGATTTGTACGGGCTGCAAAGAGAATGAATACGTGCAAGATGAGTTCACCTGCAAAGCCTGTGACTTGGGGTGGTGGCCCAACACAGATCTAACAGGTAGGAGCTCCCTCACTTGTAAACACTGTCACCAACTATTGACCTTTCCAGTGTGGCCAGTGTGTAAGATGTGAGCAATTAGCTCATGTCTTTTTCAATATTTATTTTCGGTGTGAACTTTTTAATGCTCGTGTCAAAGAGTACACAGAAACTCCTTATAAGCTTTCCATGATCTATATTGAAAGGAAAGTTCATTTAAATCTAAATAAAAGTGTATCAAAAGAGTATTCTAGTATACCAGTTGTCTTCTGTTTTTCAGTTTTAAAATTTTATTTGAACATATTTCTAGTCACTTTAATTTATAAGGTGACATACATTTATTATAATTTATTATAATGTATATTTATTATATATATTATATAATATATATTATATATAATAATATATATTTATTATAATATATATTACATTATTTATTCATTTCTTGAACATCTATGTATGAGCCACTATTGCAGGCCCCAAAGGTACAAAGATAAATGGAACACAGCCTCCAATTTTGTTGTGCTGAAAATCTACCTGGGAAGAAACATGGAAAAAAATATACAACATAAAATAGTTATTAATATAATAGAAACATTTATAAAATGTTGTAAAATTTGTTAGGAAGACAAGGAGATGAAAAAAATTCCAGACAGAGTACAGAACGTAAGAAATGTGAAAGCATATAAAGCATATAGTACATTTGGGGAAAATCGTGGAACAACTATATGATGTTGGTTGGCAAACACTAGGGCCTAGCAGAGAAGTGCTCAGAAATGAGTCTGGATGAGTACACTGGAAGTGGATGGTAAAAAGCATCTGCACGACCTTTTCCTAAGAGTTTGTATTTTGACTTTCAGCAGAGGAGAACCATTGAAGGATTTAAAGTGGTGAATAAACATCATGATGTCTGTGTCTCAGAAAGATGCCCCTGGCAGCAATATGGATGAGGGTAATGAGACTAGACTATAGAAAGATGCTAGGGAGCCATTGCACTGGTCCAAATGAGTAATTTCGAAGAGTGTGGACTAGGGCAGCTGCAGCAGAAATGGAGAGGAAGAAATGATTGCAAGAATGATTTACTAGTAAAATCAATGGGACTCATATGGATGGATTACATGAGTTTGTAAGTTTCCTAAAAGGCACCTTTCAGATATATGAGTTTTGTTTTCCACAGACCGTGGTTCAAGCTAACACAAGAGAGGTGTTTCACAAACACTTTTCAGAAATTTTAATAGTAATAGAGCCTTAGAGACTTTGTCATCTGAGTAACCTAATTCCTCCTTTGGGAAAGAGAAAGCTGACACCTAGAGAGGCAGACTTGTGTGCCCAAGGTCATGAAATTATTTAGAAACAGAACCTCACTCACTGACTCCTGATCCTACACCTCCCTGGTGTTGTTGAAAATCATTAGAGAGGGTAATGTTCTTGATGGTTATTTACTTTTTGACTTATGCCCAAATTAGAGTATAAAACGAAGACATTGTGTATCTTATTCAAAGCACACCAAAAGTGGCTGGGTGAGTAGAACCAGGTCACATAGTTAAAATTATACCTGTTAAGTGAGAGTACCTTGTAAAATGGTTAATCCTGTTAGAAAAAAATTAGTCTGAGTATCAGAAAGCTTTTAGAAATCACCTAGTACAAAGGCATTTTTGTAAAGAAAATGAAATTAGATCAGAATAGTTTTGAGGGTACAAAGTGTATCTCACTCATCTTTTTATTCTTTAGCTGAAAATTGGTTTTCAACTTTAATGTGCCTAAAAGTTACCCAGGAATTACCCACCTATGGAGATTCCCACAGCCTAGTTCTGAGACTCATCCTTCGAGAAACATTGCTCTCTGGCTCATAGCCTGGTGCCTTGAACTACCTAATAAATGTTAAATTAGCTACCTAATAAATGTTGTTCTATCAAGAGAATTAGAAAGAAGAAGGGACCCACTGAAGTTCCTCCAGGTCAATGCAGCTGGTTAATAGAGAAGCTACTACGAGAATCCAGGGGTTCTGTAGCTGGGTCTAATGCTCTCTCACTATGCCATTTATCTCATGGCTGCATGCAATGGACTGGCATGGAGAAGCTTTTCCAACCTCTTTTTTGGACACAAGCCTCCTCTTGCACTCATGTGTGTCTCTCTTCACATCTTTATCCTCCTTCATAGTGTGTGCTTCCTGCTGGGCTTTTTATCTTGAGTAAGAAGGTCCCCTTTGATCACCCACTGTGTTTGGGGACTGAAGTGGACTTACTCGTCAGTCCTCTCTGCTATTTGACTGAGATCACAGCTGACTAGGAAGAGGTTCTCTCTCAGGTTCATCTGAGAAATCAGAAGTCCTGGCTTTGAGTTACAAGAGTTCTCTTGTCTACGTTTTTTTGAGGCTTCCCCAAACTTTTCTTACTGCTCCATTTTCACCTTAATTTGAGCTTATCTCTTACATGAAAAAGAACTTCCATTCTATCTTAAAACATTAAAATACAAAAACTTTCTTAAAAGATCTAGTGTGTTATAGTAATGGAATTCAAAGTCATATATTTCATTCCCCAGAGATCTTCCATTGTGGGTAGGTTGTCTGCCCACTGCCAAATGATCACCTCCATTGATTAGGGCTCTTTGACTTAGTAAAGAATAAAAAATATCCTCCTTGACTGTAAGTAGATGAATGGTAATGCAATCATCTTTCTAAAGAATTTAGTCTACTATCACCCATCATATATGTAAAAGTCACTTTGACATTCAAATGAGTTGAGCCAAGCAACAACTCAAACTGCCTTTATCCAATAACAACAGGCAAGTGGCTTCTTTTGGATCATATATCCAAGTTATTTTGCGAATCTTACGTTCAGGGTCTTGCAGAATATACCTCTCTCATACTAATTTCTACTTGGTTTTAATGACACCTATTGTTTCTCCCTCCCTTTGAGTCTTATACATGAAGAGAAAATGAGATTTCATTTGCCACTTACTTGATGCCGTGTCAGGCTCAGAGCGAGGGCGCAGTACACGGCAATGTGCTGTTGGTTGTTACCATGGTAGCAGTAGTTGTGAAAAGAGAAAACCCACAGGCTCAGAGTACCAAAAATCAGCAGAAATGCTCAGAGGTGTAAATGCATTGCCTTTAAGTAGGTGTTTTGTTTTCATGGGTGGATTTTTTTTTGCAGTGAATTTTTAGTTAAAATAAGAAATTATTCTTTGGGAAATTATTCTTTGGTGTTTTTTACTGAAGGTAGAGTTTGTTACAGTATGCTTAAAATCATTTTATGGGATAGCTACTTTCCATATATGCTCCAAAGACTATAATATTAATGAATAAAAACATGTTTATAAGTGAGTTTTTATTTTCATTAGAATATGCTGGGTTTTGGCTATGAAGAAAAATTGGTATATTTCTTAGAAGAAGTGCTTTATGAAGCTGTTAATAACTTTCTTATATTTTCTTTTTGGGAAAATGCATATTTTAATTCAGCATTAAAATTCACACTTTATTTCTTATGATGCATAAAGAGGGATCTCTTTTGCTGTGATACACAAGTTGACAGTAGTTTAACAATTCATGGACCAATTATATGAAATCCAATGCTACTTGCTGCTTTTAAAAAGTCAATTAGTATAAAAGGATTCCTCAGAAAGCCAGACTACCGTCAATTTTATCATTAAAAAATACAAAGAGGGGCCAGCCCGGTGGCACAGCGGTTATGTTTGCACGTTCTACTTCAGTGGCCCAGGGTTCATTGGTTTGGATCCCGGGTGTGGACCTATGCACCTCTTATAAAGCCATGCTGTAGCAGGCATCTCACATATAAAATAGAGGCAGATGGGCACAGATCTTAGCTCAGGGGCAATCTTCCTCAGCAAAAAAGAGGAGGATTGGCAGCAGATGTTAGCGCAGGGCTAATCTTCCTCAAAAAAAAAAAAAGAAAGAAAGAAAAAGAAAAAATAGGAAATGCTGAGTTATAGAAATTAACTAATTTCAACTATTTTTCTCCATCCTTACAGTTGCTGTGACCTCTCATATTATGTACTCATTTATCTAATTTTATATGAAATACTACCACCTCCTTTGTGCCAGGCATGTTTTTGAGAAACTGGGGAGATGTAGGTGAATGAAACAAGGTTTACATCCTGGGGGAAGTGCTTCATACGAAACTAGACATGTAAACAGTCAATTACAATATAAGTCATATAGCAGGAGTATGTGCAAAATATTGTATGAACACAGAGGAAAAAAGCAATTATTTCTCCCTGGGAAGAGAAAAGCCTTCACAAAGAAAGGAATATTTGAGTTGAACATTGAATAATATATAGAATTTCACCATGTAGGTAATTAATATTAATGTAATAACATTAAAGAAAGCATTTCAATGAAGTCTTATGTAATCATGAAGTATTATTGTAAATGTCATTAAGTGTCCCAGGACACTTTGGGTAGAATAATTGTGGCCCTTGATTTCTTGATCATATTAAATTTTCTTAATAAAAAAGAAGTTCTATATTAATCCTATCCGCCTCCAATGCATTTGGATCTTACACGTGAGTCAATATTTGGTTCAAAAATTAGGAGTAACCCCTGGTCCTCAGATCAGAGTTATTACCACTTCTCTTGGATTTTGCTCAGTAATTTGTAATCCACTTGAAGGAAACTGACTTGTCTGGTGGTTCTGGGTTCTCTGGGGTAGCTCTAACTGGGGACACTGCCAGGTCCTTAAGTTCTCAGGGCTTTAGATAAGGTACGCACAACTCCCAGAAAGCCTTCTCCTTCTGGCTGCTGGGGGTCAGGTAGGTTCCAGACACTCTTCACCACTGGTTCAAGGTAGCCCCCTCTCTTCCAGTCTTGGGGTACCAATCACACCTGGTGGTTGGACAACTCTTCTCCCTAAACCTCAAAACAGGACAAAAAATGCATTACATTACATATATGAACAATATAGATATTATAGCTATTTCTTCAAGATATTAAATCTAGTGCTTCTCAAATTTAGGATGTTGAAAAAAACGAAAGAAGAAAGGAAAGGAAAGAAGAAAAAGGAAAATAAAAAAAAACCTTTTATGAAGCTTATTCAAAACGTAAATGAACCGTCCCAATCCCCAGGGCATTCTGTTCTGGGTGGTCCTGGGTGGGCGTTGAAAAGCCTGGTTTCCACACAGGGAAACGAATCTAGGATCTTCACAAGAGATAAGCGATCATAGTGAAGTTGTAGGTGTCTTGTTTCAGGATGTTGTTATGACAAACTGCTACTGTTACAACACAAGAATACTCATATCCCCCTCTAGCATGAGGATGTTTTTCTTCATTTGTGTGTAGTACACCATGTAGGATGGACTTAATTTACAGCTAGTCTTGGAAGACTCTATGATTATCTATGGAGATGCCCGAGTATCTGTCTTTGACTCTTGGCTACATTAAGGGGATTGAAATTTATGATGCGCAGTTTGAAGTTTGAAACTTCACTGGTGAAAACCAAAGCCGGTTTGTTTACTGATGGATTTCACCTGGCATATTTTATTAGACAGACTGATTTGGCTATACGGCTTGAGGTTGATAAAAAAATCTTCACTAGGAACTTCTGCCTTGAGCTGCCTTAAAGCCAATGTTCATGGTGCAGATTTTGGTAGCTCAATCCACAGGTGAGGTATGCCCTTGTGGGAATAAGGATCCTAGAGAGCTTGCACCTGGATATCTCTTGGTCCCTTGGTGCTTACGTTTCTACTACACGTTTTGCCTTTAAGTAAAAGCATTATATGAGTACATTCTGTGAGCCTTCTGAATCCTTTCATATATCCGAACTCGTGCAATCTTTGCATATTCGAAGAGTACCATTACTGGAAAAGTTAGTGTAACATACCTAATGATAGCTTCATATACGTGAATTATCGAGTTGGAGTAATTTGTCTCTAGTAAAACCTAGGCTTAGGCAAGTACTTATTATTAGTAAGGAGTAAGGAGAACATTAAAGACAAACTCAGATTTGTATAGCTTTAAATTAGTAAAGAAGAAAGTATGAATAAGCAAGAGTATACAAAAGAGAGTATGATATATACAAGAATCTTCTTAAGACCATCCTGTATAGAAGACCATTGTGTAGTCATCAGTCTGCTCCAAGGGTCTTGGGTTAACAGTCAACTTCCATGGATTTTCAGCTTCTGCAGGCTCTCTGCAGAACCTCAGTTTAAAATGACTAAGGGGTGCAATCTTCAGCAATATTAAGGTTCCTTTTTGCTTATCCAGAGAGTTGGGAAGAAGATAGCCTTGGGTAATTTAAATATTCAAGTGAAAATGTCCCAATATCACTAGATTGGTAAGTTGGAACATGCTAGCTAAGACCACAAAATCTAGTCTATTTTAACCATTGTAAGTATTGGGGCTTTTCAACAGGGGAAAGCTTCAATCCATCCAGAAAATAAACACACTATTTAAAGTGGTACATATTCATAAACCACAGAGGCAGACAACAGTATACAATCCATTTGCCATTATTCAAAATGTCCTTTTGCAATTATATCAGTCAATGGCCCTATCTTTACAATTTTTCCAGATTAATTTAATTACAAATGAAGCAGGAACTTGCTATATCTGCTATCTTGAAAATATTTTCCCATTAGTGTTTAATTTTGGGGCTAATTTGTCCCTACTCGGATGAGTTCCTTCATTTTTTTTCCATCAGGATTTTATCCAGCATCTATTGGATATTTTATCTGGTGCTACCAGATAGCCATTCTGGTTTTATCAGATATTATCCTCATGGATCTTGCAACACAATCACTGTGGCATTTTTTTAAGAATCTATTTTCCGGCCAGATTTTTTGTATCTATAATTGAATCCTTGAACTTCTCCATGGATTTGTTATTACTAATAAATTATTTGCTGCCAGCTGACTGCTGACTCGTCAGTTTAGCGTGATAATCTCTATAATATTTCTTTTATATTTCTAAGGTGTTTTTATAGTGTCTATAGCTTTTACAGCATCATTCTTATTGTGAGTCTCAACCTTTATGGCAGCAATTATTTTATATAACATCAATATATCAAGAAATTAATATTATTTTTCTAAGAGTGCCTGAAGATCTTTTTAAAAAGTTATTTCTATATGATGTTAAACAAGTGAATTATTCTGAAAGCATACCAGCTATTAGTTTCTATATCTGCTCTTTTCTTTTGATGATTTGTTAAGCCACAAGAAAGCTATGATTCACTTATTAGAAAACTTTAGATTGAGGTCAAGTATTGCATTTTATAATACTGACTAGACTACTTACTGTATATTAAACCTAGTAGTTTCCCTTTTTATCTTCACTATAAGTAAAACAATATTAAGTCAAGATTCAGTACTGGGGTGTTAATCATTACCTCCTGGGTAGGGACACTGCTTGAATGACATCAACTCGATTCTGAGATTCTCCACCATTGATTAATGTTTCTAGAGCTGCTGCATTATGAGCATCACATCAGTGGGTAGGAATATGGAAGGGGAAGTAACAACAATTCATAATTAGCTAATTAACTAGTAGAGTGTTGGATGTTTCTGTTAATAGTAGGGATTTATTATGTATGGTAACGTTAGACTTAAACACCTTGTACAAAACCTAAAGATATTTTGAACAATTTAGTTTATGCCGGCAATTATCCTTAGGAGAGAAGACTAAGCATTGCCTATTGAATTAAGAGGTCGGCTCTAATGAGTGAATTAGTTATCTAATGCTGTGTAAAAAATTACTTCAAAATTCAGTAGATTAAAACAGCACACGTTTCTTATCTCTCTGTCAGTCAGGAATATTGGCACAGTTTAACTGGGTCTTCCACCTCATCATCTTTCAGGAGACTAAAATCGAGGCATCAGCTAGGGATGGGGTCTATTCTGAAGGCTTGATTGTGGAAGGGTCCACTTTCAAACTCACCTGTGTGGTGGTTGGCAGGATATAATCCTCAAAGATTGTTAGACTGAAGGCTTCAGTTCTTTGCTGGTTGTTGGGTGGGCACTGCTCTTAATTCCTCGCCTTGTGAATCAGCAACACGGCAGGTCATTTCATCAGAGCCAGCAAGAATCTCCTACCAAGATGAAAGTCATTATCTTATGTAACCTAGTTTTGGGACCAACACCCCATCAACTCTGCTGTACTCTATAGAAAAGAAACAAGTCATAGGCCTTGTTCATACTCAAGGGGAGAGGATAACACATGGACACGAATCCCAGGAGGGGCATCATTGGGGACCATCTTAGAAGCTGTCTACCATAATGAGCAATGGTTCTTTGATATGTGCTATGCTGTCAAGTTAATACGTCTAGATCATGGCGTAGCATTTTCATATATATACAAAAAAGGAAAGATTGATGAGAATCTAGGTAGCTAGGACAAACTGTGTGCTTATGTGCTCTGTTCCAATCCATCTTCCTATTTCTGTGGAGTTTCATCCACAGGGATTCTGAGACAAAAGCTATTTTTTGGATAATTTCCTAAATTATACATAGTGTAGATATTTTCATGACTAGAGCAGCTATAATTTGATCATGTGTAGGAACTGTAATATATCTTGTCTGGAAGTAAACCTACTGATTAAATTTATGGGTTTTGTGCCACAGAGAATAATGTATTCTTCCAATAATAATCTCAAAATACCAGTTATAGGTTGGGGCATAAGATTGTTAAAGATTTTCACTAATTGAGTGGTTTTATTAAACCAAAGTATCTGATGTTCTATGAATAGTGAGATTATTGGTAGACATAAAGGCACCTATATCAATAAGAAAGAGGTCATGCTTCCCTTCCTAGTTCGGAAGAAAGACAGGGAGTTCTTGGGTGCCAGTGTCTCCCGTGGAGTTGTCATTGGACGGATTTTAGGTAGTTGTCCCTTTTAGTTTGAGCTAATGTGGGACATTGGCTTTTTAAATGGTACTTCTGTTTGTGTCTATAGTTCTTTTAACAACGGGCTCCCAAATCATAGAATAGAGGTCTTTTTAGTTGTTTTACCCAAAGATACATAATTATATTGTTTCCTAGCTTATTTAATCTCTAAATCTATCTGGAAATGTATCGGATACTTTCTAAGTTGATAATTTTACATTTTAACTCTTTTTTTCTGTTTGATTCCCCTAATTCAGGTCTGGGTCTATTTACAGAAAAAGAAGATATAGTCCTTATGTCAGCTGTTGAGTCTGCCTTAGAATTGTTTGAAGGTTTTCTAAAGTCTTTCATCTTTCTTTAGTTTATAGTTTTGAATAATATAAATACAATTTCAAATCTTTCAAATTTCAAATATAAATTTGAATCTTGACTAAAGAAAAGCTTCTGAAATTTCCTTATGTAATGTATTTTTTATTTTTACTTTTTAAAATTTTATACCACTGGGTTGTTTAAATTTTACCTGGGGCATTTAAACATTTTCCTCCAGGAGGCTAACAATTAATGAATTAATTGGTACATGTCCATAGCGCAGGACAGCGAATATCTAATAAAAATCCTAAATTCTGCAGATAATATTGTGCCTGTATCCCTGAAATTTCAGAAAATTATTAATTATAGCTCTTAATTTAGTTCCAGACCAGGGTTTTCATTCAACTTCCATATATCTGACTTATATTCTAGAAATTCAAACTACGGTGCTCTTTTCTAATGAGAAGTCTGAGAACAGAATATCTCATTTACAAAACCAGGTAAAGTTGCATAGAAAAAGAGAAATACAAAGAGGGTAGCTTTCAGAAGTTTACAAGGGCCTTGACAAAGCCTACATTGGAATTGGAATTTTATTTTGCAAGCTCCGTATCCCAGTTAAAGGAGCTGAATATTGACTATTTAGCAGTTTAATCCCTAGTTTGTCTACAGCCCCTCTTAAATGTTTTAATTTCTTGATTGTGCCATATCAGAAGTCCCTTCTAAGGGTCATTGTTATACTAAATATCTATCTATCTACCGTCTATCTAATTAATCATCTTTCTAAACTTTATCAAGGAAATGAGAAGATTTAGGATTAAAATCTGGCTTTCCGTAGGAAGCCGAAGTTCTTGCAGGAAGAGGTTGAGACTTTGACAGAGACAAACCCAAGAGACACAAGGGAGCGAGGCCACTTTGATCAGGCAGGAGTGAGTGCTTGGGAATGGCTGGTGCTCATTGTTAGGAGGGAGTCTGTTTCGGATTGGCTGGTTATCAGAAGCAAGGGCTGACAGCGACTGGGTGGCATGGGGGGAGCTGCTGTTGACTGAACAGGTTTAAAACAGGTTCTGATGGTTCCTTATTCCCATGGCTGCAAAACGATGAAACTCTTCCTAAATTTATGGAAATATTTTTGCTCTCACAATTTGGGAAATATTGGCCCAGACCAAACACAAAATCCTGCGAAGGGGTTGTCTCCAGGACCTGACCAAACTCTCTCTGTCTCTGAAATACAAAACAGGCTTTGTTCTCCAACTCTAGGGAAGGATAAGCAAGCTTTTAAGAACATAGCATTCCTTTCATACCTCTCCTTTCAAGAGATGGTGAGGGGAGATTTCATTCTTTCTCGGTGTGTCTATTAGAAGCTGATAACTCAGACCCTCATATGACACATACAGATCATACATGACTGAAGGGGGGATATTTAAGGTGAGTAATATAATATGTGCTAAATATGAAAGTGCAGCTTCTTCTAAAGAATTCGAATGAAATTTATGTTTACAATACTCTGCTGGCCAAAAAATACTTGTCTTTGGTCTGGACTTGCCTCTAGACAATAGCCACATAAAAATAAAAATTTTGTCAGTTCGTTTCTTACTAACTTATTCCATTGCATTATCACCATTTAACCTTCACTGGAAACACAGTTTTAACTTCCTTCTTTTTCTTTCTTTTTCTGAAAGTGTGGAATCAAATTCCACCCACAGAGTGGCATCCATTTATAATGCTGGTGTTGAAAGAAAAGATTATTTTTATAGGTTCAAGTATGTCACATTAGGTTTGTGATGAGATTAGGTTGGGAATATGATTATCCAGGGAAGACAGTGATGCGTCTTTGTTTGTGTAATAGTGATTTCTTATTTATTTTTTTGGTGAGGAAGATTCGCTCTGAGCTAACATCTATGCCAATCTTCCTCTATTTTGTATGTGGGATGCCTCCACAGCATGGCTGATGAGTAGAGTAGGTCCATGTTGGGGATCTGAACCCATGAAACCAGCTGCCAAAGCTGAGCGCTAACTACTTGTCAATGGGGCTGGCCCTAGTGAAGCATTTTTTAAAAGCATTAAGATAACATAAATCATGGAAGATGCAAATATAGCTACGTCTCTGCTAACTAGTAAACGTTGTTGTTATTGATCCGTAGAAATCTTGCAGTCGTTCTAAAGCTATTTTTCTCATCACAGGCTGTGAACCCATTCCTGTCCGCTATCTTGAGTGGAGCAATATAGAATCCATCATCGCCATCGCCTTTTCCTGTCTGGGCATCCTTGTCACCTTGTTTGTCACCCTCATCTTTGTGCTGTACCGGGACACACCAGTGGTCAAATCCTCCAGTCGGGAGCTCTGCTACATTATCCTTGCTGGCATCTTCCTTGGTTATGTGTGCCCTTTCACTCTCATTGCCAAACCTACCACCACGTCCTGCTACCTCCAGCGCCTCCTGGTTGGCCTCTCCTCTGCCATGTGCTACTCTGCTTTAGTGACCAAAACCAACCGCATCGCACGCATCCTAGCTGGCAGCAAGAAGAAGATCTGCACCCGGAAGCCAAGATTCATGAGCGCCTGGGCCCAGGTGATCATTGCTTCAATCTTGATTAGTGTGCAGCTAACCCTGGTGATAACTCTGATCATCATGGAGCCCCCCATGCCCATTCTGTCCTACCCAAGTATCAAGGAAGTCTACCTTATCTGCAATACCAGCAACCTGGGTGTGGTGGCCCCTCTGGGCTACAATGGACTCCTCATCATGAGCTGTACCTACTATGCCTTCAAGACCCGCAATGTGCCCGCCAACTTCAATGAGGCCAAATACATTGCCTTCACCATGTACACCACTTGCATCATCTGGCTGGCCTTTGTGCCCATTTACTTTGGGAGCAACTACAAGATCATCACTACCTGCTTTGCAGTGAGCCTCAGTGTAACGGTGGCCCTGGGGTGCATGTTCACTCCCAAGATGTACATCATTATTGCCAAGCCCGAGAGGAACGTCCGCAGTGCCTTCACCACCTCTGATGTAGTCCGCATGCACGTTGGCGATGGCAAGCTGCCCTGCCGCTCCAACACTTTCCTCAACATTTTCCGAAGGAAGAAATCGGGGTCAGGGAATGCCAAGTGAGTTATCTGACCTGGGTTCACCTCCTTCTCTCTCTCTCTCTCCCTCTCTCTCTCTCTCATTCTCTCCATCCTTTCTATTTTCTTCTATTTGTCTAAATCATTTTCTTCCATTCCTCCAATGTTTTTCACTTTCTAATCTTTTCTCTTTTTTCAAATCTCACATTCTGTTGCAGTAGGAATGTAATTTTAAAAGTCTTTTTTGTTTTCATTCTTTTGGAAGAGCAAGGAGATGAAGCAACAGCCAGCTAAGCATATTCTTATCCTTACCTAGAAGCTGCAGTTTCTATTCTGCCAATAATTTTTTCCTTTCACGTGAGTCCTCCCTCAATGGAGCACCAACACATCTCTGGGGTCTGGGTGAGAGATGCAAACTCTAGTTCTAATTTCTTGTTCAGACCATTATTCTAGAGCCACATCTCTACTATTCTGGGGTGGAGAGGAAGAAAATTAAGCCCCTGGGGAAATTTAGGCATTTCAAAATTTGACTGCCACTGAGCACCAAGTATGTCCTAAAGCGAGTTCCCTTAAGCAACTGTCTTACCATGACCCTCTTATTTATTAAACTTTAATGCATGTTTTAATAAAGACAGTCCATAATGCTACACATGAATTGAGCTCTCTCTACTGCAAGGCCACGATTAGAATGGTTTCCTAGCCATAAAACACCCAAAGAAACAAGGAATCAGATAAAGCTGATGAGCCCCGAACTCGAGAGTCAGTAAACATGAAGGTCCAGATTATTTCTATTCTGGTAATTCTTCTGAGTAGTTTGTGTAATAAACATTTTCCTGTCTTCTTCCTGACTCTCTTTTGCAAGGCAGCATATGTTAAAATTTGCATGTGTCATCTCTTTCTAAGACTCATGAAAACAAATTTCATGTAACATCTACAATTTTAAAAACGGTAAGGATGCTTGGGGTTCTAAAGGTAATTCTATTATCCAAAACTTAAGCAATTTTATTCATTAGTAGCATTAATTCTACTTTTTGAAACAATCCTTTGAGTGAAGAATTTTAATAGTAATAATTAAAAATATACATTGTTTTACAACTATTTCACCCACCTGAACGAGTCAGCAGGGTAAGGGGGATGGGTGTTATCCTCCCCCATTTTGTAGGTGAGGAAACTAAGCCACCGTGCATTTGTGTGACTCATAAGTGTAATTCTACTTAGTTAGCCATTCTTTGTTTAGGTCTTAACTGGTACAAAATTTCTCACCTAACATATGTCAAAAATTCTACATGCCTTAAACTTCTGGGTTTTGTATTTTTACTTGCCAAGCAGCACCCTAGGCATTTTTTTACAGAATCATATAATTGGTTTGAGGAACAGGTGAAGGAATCTATGGGAAAATATATTTTTAAAATCCGTAGAGTTATTATTTCAAATAAAGACCCCTAAATTTTTGCAGTGTTAAGGATGAAGCTAATAATTTATGCCTACTTTTTAAAGCTGTATCAGTTTCAAGTTCTTCATAAGATGCTGATCATAAAAGTTGCTTTGTCATCTTTTTTTCCTTGCCATGGCTTTTCATGCTAGCCAACATCCCCTTAATAGCAGCCTCCTGGCAGGGAGTTATCAGCAAGCCAAAAAGCAAAACAACAGGAGAAAAAAAACAAAACAGAGCACAGTCACAGAGTCCAGATGTAGAATGGTATCATAGCAATTTTCATTAAGAGGGAAGGAATGGGTGGAGACAAAATGAAAAGAAAGGAGAAAACACACTTCAAGCTGGAATGTTTGCAGAGGCTAAGAGATTTCCCTTATCACGTCCCATATGGCTTTATGAAGGCTCCATTCCATCATCCACCATCATCCGGCTCCACGTTTCTAAATTTTCTCCTTTTATTATGTTTCTTCAGAAACTTTCATATGATTTTTAGTCATGGGTCAATTCTGAAAGATTTCTCCTAACCATTTAATGAAAAGAGGGGACCTATGTGATAAGTATAACTTGTGTTGGTACCTTGGAATATGCATTTTTGAAAGCTCTCTCAGGGATTCTACAGACAGACAGACATGGGCACCTGTCCAAGAGAGCAGTGACTAGTGAACAGTGTACAGCGCTTGCTGCTGGAGTAAGCTGACGTCACGGTAATGGTGCTCAGCCCTTCCATAGCAGCCGGGCATTACTGTACCTTCTGATCAGCTTCTCACACCTTCCACTGCTTTCCTTGTAGGCTGAGAATGTTCCCTTCACTGTTATGAATTTAAAAATTAATTTCATTTGGGTTCCTGCTTTTAAGAGGAAAACCATCTTCTTCTAAACTGAATTTATTGTCTAGGAAGTGCTGGTTTTACCAGTAAACTGCTTATCTATTAGCTGTAATTTATCAAGCACCACCATATTTTTACAGTAATCATACACTTCTAATTAATAATTATAATGTGCAGCTTTCTTAATATGATCAGTATCTTCTCCAAGTGTACCAAACAGCTGAGCTGAACTACAGAGGTCATTTGAAGCTAAACTTCTGTGGAAAACAACCATTTATTTACTCATTTTTCTCATTTATTCTGCTGCGGCTTCTCTTCTAACTCTCTACGAAACTATAATTTTAAAATGTAACAATAATCGGAGTGCCTATGTTTTTACCTTTTTTATTGACGTTTTCTGTTTTCCTGGTTTGTCTCCAAAGTTACAGAGACCACAAACAATCTAATATTTTCTGTAGCAACAAAAATCTAGAAGAGTTTTGCCAAATGAAGCAAGGGCTGAGGACTCTGGAGAACACTCTGGATGTGTGATTCCTGCATTTATGGGCACTGAGGGCGCTCAGCAGCCTCATATGCAGCTATAAACACAGAGCAGATGCTGTAATGAAGAGCTTCCAACTGCTCTATCTGTTTGAGTATGATTCTGAGGAGTTGCAAGGCCAACTACCTTCTCATAACAGGCTGTTTTGGAGATACACAGGAGGGTAAAAGTTGTGTGTCTGTTTTTCCATAGTTTACTTCACTTTGTTATTTTACTTTTGCAAGCCAAATATCTGACACAAACAAAGGTTTAGGCATTTGCTTTATATTTTCTGAAATGTAATTTAGGAGGAGTTTAATCAATAAATTGGGTGTTTGGATAACTTGAGTTACTTATAGTAACGAGTCCTATTAAGCATAATCCTACCCTGGAAGAACAACAGAATAGTATAATTGCCTTTGACATCTCTAATTCCTTTAACTGTTAACTTAATGTATTTGAGTGGGAAAATATTCAGGCTTAAAGTAATATAAAGATGTTGGTAAAATTCTCCTTCTTGGCAATAGAAAAAACAAGCAATCCATGGAAATTCATAATTAAATAAATTATTTAGATCCAAATTATTTATCACTTCCTTTTAAAGCAAAATGAGTTAACATTATGCAACTGAAAAAATAAAATATTATGCAAATGACATGCTGCCCTAAAAAAAACCCGGTTATATCAATGATTAAATGTCAAACTAACATTTCTAGTTATTTTCCCCAACGACTGCCAAATAATTTGGTGGTACATGGAGCTGAAATGTGGCAATGTGCTCCTATGACCTTTTGCATTATAACTGTATGCAAAACTAAAAGCAGTTAACAATCACTAAAAAAGGCATTGGATTGATGCAAGGAAGTACTTTTAAATCATAGGTTTCCACGTAAATAGACTATTAGGATATTCCTGTGATTGTTTCTTACGCATTCGAAAATATGTTTTTATTGAGTGCAAAAGCTAAGTGAAACATTAATTGAAAGATGTTCAATGGAAACTTTCTTCTTGGTCTACTAGACACATTTTTTGTACACCAGTCAAGCCCGCATCATTAGTGATTAGGCCCTGGGTAAGCATTTTAATTTGTCTTTCCTCCTTTGATTTTGAAAGGAAATATGATAGTGAGCCAATAGATAATCACAATCAAACAGACAGAACATATTCTCTTTCATAGAAGGAACTCATTCACTATTCTACCTTGTAAATGAGAAAATCTGTCATTTTGAAATTATTTTTCCCTTAGTCATACAATAAATGGTCTTAAAAGTTACTGTAATTCTTCTCTTGACTTTATAATAAATATCAGAAGATTTTATTGAAGTACTTGTCAGAAAATTTTACTACTTGATAGTAACATTTATGGAGGATCGAGCTTTCATTCATTCATTTATTCACTCAATCCTTGTTTCAACAACAAGCTTAAAGGCACTTAAATACTTGATATGATGCTAGATAATATTCAGGATAGAAAAGATAGAAGAGGCAGGCACTGACTGCACCAGTCTTGCAATATAGTAAGGGAGATGCTCAGGAATATAACTACCTAGTGGGTTAGATGCCATAATAGGGGACCAGGAGAACATTTTGAGCGTCCAGGAAAGAAAGACATTATGCCCAGCCAATGGAAAAGCATCTGTGGAAGAATAGGGAAAGAGTTCTTAACAAAAGTGGCATTTGAACTTGACCTTAAAGAATGTTTTCAACAGGAGAAATCATGCTATGATGAGACTTTTTCACATACAGAAAATAATGTAAGTGAAGATTCAGAAATATTAATGCACTTTCATGCCATGACATGAAATCTGGTATGAATGAAGTAGGTGGAGAGGTATAGTGGTGGGTAAATTTGTAACTGCAGAAAGAGGACAGATTATAGATGAGGATCAATGTTCTAAGAAGAAATCTGGGTACTTTTTATATAAACCACAAGTGCATTAAAGATTTTTGTGAAGTTTTGTGATCATGTGTAAGCTTTATGGGAAGAGATTGTCTATAGAAAGACTAGTTGACAGAGTGCTACAATAGTCCAAATGACAGGTTAAAAATAAAATCTTTAAACTAGAGCAGTGGAATGAAAGTCAAACCCATGTATGCATATGAAACAGTTTTCTGAGCTCAATTCATTAGAACTGGAAAGGTTTGGGGAAAGGTAGGAAGGAATGAAAAATAGAATACAACTCTGATGATTTTAACCTGGGTGATTGGAAGAACTCAGTTACCATAAAAACAGATAGAGAATACAGGAGTAGGACTGGGGAGATGTTGAAGAGTTGGGTTTCAGACTTCTCGATTGAAAATGCTGCAAAGCATCCAAATAGAAGCATCCATAAGGTATCTAGAAACTTGTCAGGAGCTCAAGAGAAAGGTCTGAGCCAAAGCTCTGGATTTGAAGGCTCAGTTGTCAGAACGTTTAAAGTGGCCCAAAGAGTGGTTATGACATAAGACAAGAAGAAAGCAGGAGGAAGAACATTAGAGAACACTTGTGCTTAAGAGATAAGATAAATTAGGAAAATCTGAAGGCAATTGAACAAAATATAATCAGAAGGAATGGGGAATCAGGAGGATTGAGTATCATGAAAACCAAAGCTGTGTCCTCGTCAGCTTGAGTTGCCGTAGTAAAATCCTGCAGACCAGGTGGCCTAAACGACATTTGTTTTCTCACAGTTCTGGAGGCTGGAAGTCCAAGATCAGGGCGCCAGCAGGCTTGATTTCCGGAGAGACCTCATCCTTGGGTTGCAGGCAGCAGCCTTCTAGATGAGTGCTCACATATTGTCTTCTCTGTGCAAGCATGGGGGGAGAGAGAAAGAGGGAAGACGAGGAACAGAGAGCTGTCTGGTGTCCCTTCTTATGAGAATACTAATCCCATATGAGGTCCCCACTCTCATGACCTCATCTAACCCTAATTACCCCCCACAGGCTCCACCTCCTGTACCAGCACACTAGAGGGTAGGACTGCGACATCTGAATTTGAGGGGGACACAAACATCCAGTCCATAATAGACTGTTTCAAGAAGACGGAACTTGGGATCTTTGGGATCCCCAAGGCTGGAGACCCTACGGTTAAACTTGACTGTTCTCAGTGGTGTGATGTGGGTAGAATTTCTGTTGCAATAAGTTGAGCCATATGGCATTAAAGGAATAAAAAGTTTAGACAGCATTTAAGAAGGCTGGAGAAGAGGGAGGCGACGTGTAATTGGAGAAATTGAAGCTTGCTTGTAATAGCTGAGAAAGGAGGCAACACAGAAAGAAAAACTGAAAATATAAAAGAGAAATCATCTAGTTCATGCTCAGTAGCCTGACCCAGAACTGTGCATTACAGTAGGGCAATCTGACACTGACAATTGTGACAGTGGAGCGCCGCCTCTAAGAACACGCTGGTTTTGGTTAATGCTTGTTCTCACTTAGCTACACGTGTGTTGTTTGACATTAAAAACAGAATGAAAACATCAGGCAGGAAACTTATAGGAATTTTAATTAAAACATGAAAATACAACTCTTACTTTTGATTTTATCAGACCTCTGGACTTACAAACATTGATTTTAAGATTTGAGAAGGGATAAATGAGGGAAAGTCTGGAAAGTACTGTGTACTTTCCTGGAATTTTTGCTGGAGCTAGAGGATTTGCAGCTCAGAAGTAGAGGTTGTTTGTAGCAGAAAGAAGGGCATTGTGTATCCAGAGCCAGACTTGGTGGGGATGAAGCAGGTACCTGCTAGAATGGGCTAGAATTCCTTGGATCTTTCCCTGACAGCCAGTTGCAGTGCCTGAGCCTAACAGCATGAGGATTTTGTTTGAGCTAAAGCCGTATGTCCCTTGATAAACCAAGCCAAAATGCCTTCATTCCATGAAAGATGTAACACTTTATCACCTAAAAGTGCGTTAGCTATAACTACAACGAAAACAGATAAGTAAGTTGTACATGAAGGAGTCGCTGATGTGAGAAGCCACCCAGAGAGGCCACGGGACTAAGTGCAGGGAAAGGGTGAATGACATTAGGTCAAGAGAGGATGGACACCACTTGCCCCCCATCAGGTGAGGCAAACTTGCCATCACCATTCTTTCCTGGTTTCTTCCTCTTGTAAATAGTATACTCATTCTGCAAATAACACAGAAATGGCCACTTTTGTTACTTATATTTTACATTTTCAACTTCTATACTGAGACCATGGGTCACAGATTATGCTACAGCTGCAAAAAGAACAAAATTCCTTTTGAATATAGGTCATCCTTTGTATTTCTTTGAAACTCAAATAAACTTGCATGACTGATACATATTCAAGTTCTCAAACAATATTTTATCCTCATATGTTAATAATATGTAGTTTCTAAACTGAACGCAGACATATTCTATATAAATATCCATCACGGTCCAGGGAGGTACATATTACAGCATTGTGCAAATAAAGAAACTAAGGCTTGAAAAGTTCAAGGCCGTTTTTTGGGTTTTTTTTAATTCTGCTGAGGTCATATTGGCCTATAACATTGTGTAATTTCAGGTGTAAATCACTATATTTCAGTTTCTGTATAGACTGAATCGTGTTCACTACCAATAGTCTACTTTTTATCTATCACCATACATATGTGCACTCTTATCGCTTTCACTCTCTCTCCACCCCCTTCCCCTCTGGTAGCCACTAATCTGTTCTCTTTGTCCATGTGTTTGTTTATCTTCCACAAACGAGTGAAATCGTATGGTGTTTATCTTTCTCTGTCTGACTTATTTCACTTAGCATAATACCCTCAAAGTCCATCCATGTAGTCACAAATAGCACAATTTTGTCTTTTTTTATTGTTGAGTAGCATTCCATTGCATATGTACATAGACCACATCCACATCTTCTTTATCCATTCATCTGTTGATGGGCATTTGGGTTGCTTCCACATCTTGGCTATTGTGAATAACCCTGTGATGAACACAGGGATGCATAAATCTCTTTGAATTGTTGGTTTAATTTTCTTTGTATAAATACCTAGTAGTGGGATGGCTGCATCATATGTTATTTCTGTTTTTAATTTTTTGAAAAATCTCCATACTGTTTTCCATAGTGCCCACATCAGTTTGCATTCCCACCAGTAGTGTATGAGGATGCCCTTTTCTCTGTATCCTCTCCAACACTTATTTCTTGTCTTGTTAATTATAGCTATTCTGACAGGTGTGAGGTGATCTTTCATCATACTTTTTATTTGCATTTCCCTAGTAATTAGTGATGTTGAACATCTTTTCATGTGCCTGTTGGCCATCTGTATATCTTCTTTGGAAAAATGTCTGTTCATATCATCTGCCCATTTTTCATTTGGGTTCGCTTTTTTTGTGGTTGAGTTGTATGAATTCTTTACATATTTTGAAAATTAACTCCTTGTTGGATACATAATTTGCAAATATTTTCTCAGAATTGATGATTGTATTTTCATTTTGTTGATGGTTTCCTTTACTGCGTAGAAAATTTGGGGCTGATATAGTTCCATTTGTTTGTTTTTTCTTTTGTTTCCTTTGCCTGAGTAGACATGGTATTTGAAAAGATACTGCTAAAGCAGATGTCAAAGAGTGTACTGTCAAGGCCATTTTTATAAAAGAAAGAAGTGGAACTAAAATCATTGTTTTCTGGATAAAGTCATTTCTTTTTATGGCTCTAATAGCTGTTTATATTTGTTTACCTCAGTAACGTATTTTTCATTCATGTGTCCAATAAAACCAAAAAGGCCTGGTGTCTGCCATCAAGAAGATCATAGTTTATTGTTATAACACACCATCACAATAAAATCAGGTGAGTGAAATGATAGGAGATGGTATAATGTGGTGATCCAGGGGGATGGGTAAATTTAGAGTCGGAACTTTGAGTGTAGGTGTGTTTTTTTTTTTTTTTTTTTGCAAGGTCCCACTCTATATAACGGATGTTATTTCCTGGTCACCTGTTAAATGAGTATAGCGCAGCGCCTAGCACATAGTAAAATCTCAATAACTGTTAGCTAGTGACATTCAAATTACAAAAATAGGGGAGGGTATATGGAAGTTCACATGCTAATATAAAGCTCTGCATTGTACCTTCATGTAAAGAGACTTCTGGAAACTGGGTATATGCATCATCATTATTATCAGCTCATAATAGCCATGCGATGGAGGCTGGAGGAGCTGTTGAAGGTGGAGGCATGCAAGTGTTACTCTGTGTGACATGTGTGTGAGGAAGGACACCCTGTTTGACAAGGCTTGGCAACCTGTCCGTGCTTGGCCACAGCTAAAGAAAGATGAGGTCATTTGCATTCCATCTGTTAGCCTCAGTGCCCAACGTTACCTACTCAAAAGGGACGCAGGCCAGGTGAGCACTGTGTTTGTAAAGCTAGTTCAAGAGCACAAATATTAACAGCTTGCAGAAGGAAATAACAAAAAAAGTACCAGTGGATTTGGAACCTTCAGATCATGAGAACAGAACCTATATGGTTATTAACTAGACCTCTCTGGCTGCAAATTACAGAAGCCAAGTTAAGCTAGCCTATGCAAAAGGGGGGGGTGGTATTTAATAGAAATATATAAGGAATAATTCCAGGTATCTCGTGGTAACAAGGTTCGGAATGCTTCTAGGCTTCATGGGGTACTGGGCTCCCGAGGAGAAAGGCTCCAGGCCTCCATGTCATCTCCTGTCTCCCTGCATACCTCCTTCATGTTCTCCTGATAGATCTGCTTTATCCATTTCTTGGGCCCTCATGGTCCGTCCAAGGACAACCATCCCAGCGCTCCTGAGTTTACATGTTGTTACAGGTCCAGCTGCCCAGAGAGACTGCTTCAACCCCCCTCCACCAACGTGGTTCTACATAACACAGAGAGAACCTGATTGGCTCAGCCTGGCTCAGGTGGCTATCCCAAGTCAAGTGGTGATGGACAAGGGTGGAGTCACAAAGTATAAAAGTGTCTTCCAGAGGCCCATCACTCCTGTCGCCCGTGGGTCGGATCAGGCAGGCAGTTCACAGAGAAGTGGCTGCAACTGTGACATGAGCAGAAGCCCTGCATGTGTCCATACACAATAATCCTAACTCCATTCCAAACCCCATCCTTTCTTCCTTGGCCTCTGAATAAGTCACGTCTAAGTACCAGCATTTTTTATTTAGAAGAGTTGACATAGAGAAATTACAAACTTACAAGTGGCTAGAATGACTATTATAAATCCCAGTAGACATGCCAGGAAGAAAACGCTTTAGCTTTGATATAGCATTTATTATGAAGGTATGAGGCATACACTTAAACAAATTTAAAAACTGGAAATTGTCTTTGCTAATTTTTTTTTCTTTTTGTGAAGAAGATTGGCCCTGAACTAACATCTGTTTCCAATCTTCCTCTTTTTGCTTGAGGAAGATGTTTGCTGAGCTAACATCTGTGCCAATCTTCCTCTAATTTATGTAGGATCCCACCACAGCATGGCTTGACAGGAGTTCTAGGTCCACGCCCAGGATCCGAACCCACAAACTCTGGGCTGCCAAAGTGGAGCACGCTAACTTAACCACTACCCCACCGGGTTGACTCCTTGTCTTTGCTACTGTTATAGAGATTCCTAGGTATACAGTGCTTCTCAGTTGCCTCAAGATGAACAAACAGAGGGGGGAAAGGTTTTCTTTTGTTTTTTAAAGGAAAATAGATCATTAGGACACTGTCTTCTGAATGAATTAAAATACCTCATAAATTATAAGCCAGCAGAAATATTTATTGTTAACATTGGTTAATAGAATAGGAAAAGAAAATAAGCAAATTTTTAATCAAATTAACCCAAAAATGTGTCTATAATTTGATTTCATTTCAAAGAGGGAAGGGAAACCTCCTATACTTGAAGGCAACCTGACGACCGCTCTGTGCAGATTACCTTCAGGATAAACGAGGAGTGCGCTGCTGACGGAATTAGGCTGAGACCCTGGAGATGCTGCTACACGTGTTGAAAAACAACTGCTTCAAGTAAATCAATAGCAATAGGAAATACTTTCTTTTCCCTGATTTTCCAATTAAAAAAGATGCACTGTTATCTTACTCCTCCTAAACGCTCTCAAACACTGTGGGACTTAACATCATTGTCTGCTTGATCGAACTCTGCACTGCTGATGCTATTTGGCTTAGATGCTTGTAGGATGGGGGCGGGGGGAGGAAAAGTGTTAACAACAATAACGAAAATGAAGACTCGCATCATGAAAGTAGAATAAAAGAAACATGACCGTGGGGCAGCGGTAGGGGCGAGGGAGCAGAAAGCATGGCTGTAGATCTGTCACCAGGCAGCCCTGCGACTTTAGCCATTGATTCTGACAGCGTCTTACTGCAAGCGGTAGTATTTCGAGCGATTCTAACAAGGTTTCATAATTTAGTCCTTTGTTCACGAAAGAATACGGAGGGCTTACTATTTCACAAACTGTGGACAATTTCTGGTGAAGAAATATTGCGTGGTCTGGGACCTCACAGAACTTTGAGTAAAGTGGAGGACACCAGCAAGAAACATGACAGTGACAATGTGACAGGTGAAGTCCTGTGATGAGGATGGAAAGCATGTTCAGGGGCATATAGCAAGGGTCTCCAGTACAGAGTCAGGGAGCTGTAAACAATGGTTCCCATCAGCTGGAAGCCAGACCAACAGTGGGGGAAGGTACAGACAGGGTATTCTAGGCAGAGGACCACTATGTGAGGAGATGGGGAGGCAAGAGAGGCCACAGCATATTAGGAAAATGGAAAAGAAAAGATTCCCTTAGGGCTGACGGTAATTTCCAATAAGAAATAGTTGTTTAGCTCCGAATGTTTAAAGCTAAAAGTTATTCCAGGGCTAATCCTACTGTAAAATCACTTCTGCTCTGGTAGTTGGAACAGTTTCAAGGACTGGTGCACACCTTTTAAGATTGGGAAGAGAAGTAGGAATAAACAAGTGATTTTCAGCCCCTAATGTGTGCCATGCGTTGGGACAAGTGCGGCAAACACTGCGGTGAACAAAACAGATCGGGCCTCTGTGGAAATTGAAATCTAGCCAGAAGACCAGACACTGAACAAGTAATTACAAGTGCAGTGAGTGTTTTTGAGGATAAATACAAGGTGTTACAGGAGTGTCACTAGGAGGATCTAACCAGTCCCAGTGCGTGGAGACTGGAAACGTTCCCAGGAAGAAGCATTATTTAAGCCAAGACTTCTGAAGGAGGAGAAGGCATAGCTAGGAAGGGAAAGGCGCTACTGGGGTAGAGCAGTTGAGGAATCAGCGGTAAAGGCTCTGAGCAGGAAAAACCCTGATGGCTGGGGGAAATGAAGTCATTCCAGGATGCCTGGAGGTGAGAAGGAGGGGAAGTGTGATGAGAAGAGCCTGGGAGGGTCAGCTAAGACCAGGTTATACAGGACCTAGTTAGAGGTCTTAGGAGCTTGGATCTTGTCTTCCGAATAATGGAAAGCCACTAAAGTCAGAAAGCAAGGGTGCTCTGTGATCAGTGAATTGCACATTTTAGAACTAGTACCCCACCCTCAGTGTGGAGGATTCATAGGAGAGCAAGAAGGGAGGCTGAGGCTCTGGGATAAGGCTGCTGCAGGGTCCAGGTGGGAGATTCTAGTGGCCTGACCTAGGGCTTTGACAGTTGGGGGTGAAGAGAGTGAACAAAGAAAAATACTTATGAGGTAAAAATAAAAGTAGCAGTAAGATTGCTCACAAAATTCAATTTTAAGATCCACCTAGAGTCAGCAGAGATATGCAATCATCTCAAGCTTGTTTGGCTCCAAAGCCTATAATATTTGAACAGTTACCAGATTACACGTATTAATGCATCTACTACTTTGTGTGTAGTTCCAAATATTTTTAAATTTCAGGAAAATTTACTTAAACTAAAGTCTTCAGTATTTGTTTCCCAGCTTTGGCTTTTTGTCCTTTTCAAGGATTCCTAATATCTATATATTGAATTTTCTTTTGCTAGCTTCAATATTTAGACTAATCCTTTCTCTCTAATCCTTTTTATTCTTTCATTTTGTACCCTTTTTATTGAAGCCTAATTACATAATTATAGCAATATCCATAGATATTAATGGCAGTTTGATACAATTTAGTTATGTAATATACCCATGTAACCAACATACAATCAAGATATAGAGCATTGCCATTTCCCTAAAAAGTTTGCCCATGTCCCTTTCTGATCTGTTCCATTCTCCTTCTAGAAGCAACCACTCTTCTGATTTTTATATCCCCATAGATTAATTTTACCTGTTCCTGAGCTTCATAAAAATGAAATCGTACATTAGATATTATTTTATGTCCCCGATCTTTCACACAGATTGAGATTTATCCATGTTCTTGTATTGATCAGTGTTTATTCTCTTAATTGCTGAGCAGTGTTACATTGTATGAATATACTAAATTTTATTTAATCTATTCTGTTGCATTTGGGTTGTTGGGCATTTGGGTTGTTTCCAATTCTCACTATTAAAAATAAAGCTCAATCAACACACAGAAACTAATTTTTGTGAACATATATTTTCATTTTTTATAGATATATGCCTAGCAGTGGAACTTCTGGATAAGGCAGGTGAATGTTTAACTTAAAAGAAACTGCCAAACAGATTGCCACAGTGATTTTTCCATTTTATGCTCCTACCAAAAATATATGAGACCCATTTTGTCTTTATACCATTTTATATTTCAGCCATTCTAATGAGTGTGTAGTAGTATTTAATTACAATTATAATTTGCATTTTTATGATGACTAATGATCTTGAGAGTCTTTTTATGTACTTATTGCCCATTTATATACCTTTTTTTTAGAAAAGTCCATCTAAATTCTTGCCTATTTTTGATGGGTCATTTGTAATTTATTATTGGTTTGCAGGGCTTTTTGTAATCCTGATATGAGTTCTTCGTCACATGTATGCATTACAAATATTTTTTCTCAGTCTGTGACTTGACTTTTCGTTTTCTTGGTGGTGTCTTTTGATGAGCGGAAGATGGTAATTTTGATAAGGTCCAATTTGTTATTTTTTCTTTCATGGTTAGTGCTTCTTGTGTTCTGGTCCAGGAAATCTTTGCCTATGCCTAAGACACAAAAAATATTCTCGTATGTTTTCTCCTAGGAGCTTTATAGTTTTGACTTTTACATTTAGTACTGTGGTATATCTTGAGCTAATTTTTATGTACGTTGTAAGGAAGGGATGAGGGTTCATATTTTTTTTAAATGGAAATCCAGATTTCCCAGCTCGAAATTTTGAAAAGACTTTCTTCCCTCATTGCATGACGCTGCTGCTCGTATAAAAATTAAACTGACCACACATGCATAACCCCAAGTATGGACCCTCTATTCTGTTCCATTGATATCTTTATCTATCTTTATGCAAATACCATACCGTCTTGATTACTGAATCTTTATATAAAGTCTTAAAATCAGGTAGGTTAAGCCTTCTGACTTCATTCTTTTTCTCATTATTGTTTTGGCCAATCTAGGTCATTGCCATTATTCAAACTTTCATCATTATGCATGATATTATCTCCAGGTTTTTCACAGATGCCCTTTATCAGGTTGAGGATATACCTTTACACTCCCAGGTTGCTGAGAAACTTGTTATGAGTAGGCACTGGATTTTGTCAAATTCTTTTTCTGGATCAATTGAAGTATCGTGGTTTTTCTCTTACTCTGTGAACATGGGGAAATATGGTGAATTATTATCAAATACTGATCCAATCTTGAATTTCTGATATAGATTCTCCTTTGTCCTCCTCTAATAGTCCACAGGAAATAGAATCTACTTTGTCTGCTATTGATGTAGCTAACAGCTTGATTTTGAGTTAGCGCTTGCATGTTATATCTTTTCCCATCCTTTGATTTTCACTTGTGTCCTTATGTTTAGGGAATGTCTCTCATAAACTGAACATAGATTTAGATTTTGTTTTTTAGTAAGTCTGATTTTGTTGACTTTTAATTACAATATTTAGTTCATTCACATTTGACATAATTGCTGACATAATCATATTTATATCTACTATTTAACTATTTTCTACTTGTGTCACTGGAATGACTACTTCCACTTGTGTCCCATTTTCTCTCCTTTCTTACCTTCTTTGGATTCATCTATTATTTTAATATCTAATTTTCCCATCCATCAACTTGTGACATTTATATTTTTTATTATTCTTTTTATAGTTGCCCTAGAGATTACAATAAGTAGTCCCTAACCTTTTGCAATCTCAGACAAATTAGTATAGTAGTTTTATCACTTTTGAAATAAGGCAAGGATCTTAAAACACCTTAATTGCATTTACTTGGTCTCAACTTTTGTGCTGTTTTTGTCATGCACTTTAATTCCAAACATATTTTGCATACTGTTTTACATTACCATTATTGTTTTGCACAATCAGTGCTGATATATTCCCATATGTTTTTCCTTTATGTTGTATTCCAGTTATGAACTGAGCCGACTTGAGTGTGTATTATAGTTTTGTAAAGCTTGTTCTGCTTCACCTGGTGCATCCTGCTCCGATGGTACAGCTATCCAGGGGTCCTGACTAAGAACTGGGTTCCAACTGTTTACGGGGTCCTTCATTCTTTAAATGTCTAACTCCTTTTTGATTCTTAGTGCTATGAGGCTTCCAAAAACTTTGCTGACTTTCAGCAGCATTCTGCTTAGCTTTGTATCCTTTGCTTTGTGCAGCCTAAAATTTGCAAAATTCTCTAGAGGAAACCCACCAAGTGTTGGTCTCACTTTTCGTTACCTCCCTCTTTCCAGGCTCTTGACTCCTCAAGTCCTGGCTGCCTTGGAAGATTTGGACTCAAATCTTTGTGTCTATAGTCCTGTGAATTTATCAAGTTTCTCGCTTGTTTACCTCTTAGTTAAGACCTTCTGCTTGGATTCTCAGTCTGTTCCCCTGTTGAGACCGAGAATCATCAAATGTCCCAAGGGAAAAAATAGCTTGAAGATTATCTGCTTACCTCTCTAAAGTTCTCTTCATTCCGACATTGGTCTCTTGGATTCTGCTTGCAATGACAGCTTCCCAATATCTTTAAATGATTTTTAAAGATATTTTATCTCTTTTTTTCTAGAGATATTTGGTTTACCCAAAGGTGTTACATCTTAGCTGGAAGCAGAAGTCCTCTTACACCAATTTTATTATCTCCCCTTCCTCTTTCTCAATAGGCTGTGATATGACCAAGATTTCTTTCATGGCTACGGTGACCATACTTCTAATACTGTGGAAGACAGTGTATGGTGACTGCCTGTTCATTTCTTCTTCACGTTTGATGGGTGATGACATGAGAATATTAATGCCTGTGTTTAAAGAGAAATGATAGCATAAGGTAAACTTCAGTAGAAACATATATCTAACATTGGTATCAGAGCTATAGCCAGGAATATCAGAAGCCTCACAAAATTCTAGATTTAATGATCTAAGTCCTTTCTGTTTCCATTACACATTTAATTCTAAGCTTTTACCAAAGTAATAATTTAGTTTTTCAAAACATCCTGAGGTGAATATTTTAGCTGTTGGCAAGTTGTTTTGATCATCTTTTTCTCTCCACCTTTGTGATAATTCAGAGTAAAAGAATAAAAAGATTCATTTTAGTAGTTGGTACCTAAAGTCTATCTGGAAACACAGCAGGATATTTTTCTCTTTTATGTAACTTGTGATTTTTTCTAAGGTTGACCTTTTACTTTCTCATTAGTAAAGATGCCTGTGTGTTAGAAGAAATATTTAAAATATACGTACAATAAAGCAATCTAGTTACAACCTAGAGGCTAAATGTACTCAGTTATAGAATTCGGAAATAAGAAAGACTTCAGTACTAGTTTGCATACAAAATATTAGTATGAATTTCCCAATTCTATAATTTCTATTTGATGTATCTCCTTAGTAGCTCCTCATCTATTTTAATATATATTTTTAGAATTTTTACTTTAAATCTTTTTTTCAGCAAAATAAAATATATTCACAGTTCCCATGTAATACTTTAGTTTTCTGGGGTAAAGCTAAGAGGAGAGAGAATTTTACTCCTGAATTACACATTGCGCTAAATTTCTTTTTGTAATAGCAGTTGCTCCTTATTTTTAATATTGAAAAAGTGATAAATATTCATTGTGGGCAATTTGGAAAATATAGGAAAGCACAAAACAGCTAATAAAAATTACCTACAATTCGGGGCTGGCCCCGTGGCCGAGTGGTTGAGTTCGCGCGCTCCACTGCAGGCGGCCCAGTGTTTCGTTGGTTCGAATCCTGGGCGCGGACATGGCACTGCTCATCAGACCATGCTGAGGCAGCATCCCACATGCCACAACTAGAAGAACCCACAACGAAGAATACACAACTACGTACCAGGGGGCGTTGGGGAGAAAAAAGAAAAAAAAAAAATTTAAAAAAAAAAAAAAAAAAACCTCAATAAAATCTTTAAAAAAAAAAAATTACCTACAATTCTACAAATATACAGAGAAAAACATCATTAACATTTTTACATGTATGTTAGTTTTTACACACACAAGTACATAATACATAATTTTTACCAATTTTTTAAAATTGAAATTTCACTGGATATTTTATGACATGCAATTAGAATTAATTTAGGAATTAGTATTAAAAATAATAAGTGCTTTGGGGGCTGGCCCCGTGGCCGAGTGGTTAACTTCGCCCGCTCTGCTGCAGGCGGCCCAGTGTTTCGTTGTTTCAAATCCTGGGCGCGGACATGGCACTGCTCATCAAACCATGCTGAGGCAGCATCCCACATGCCACAACTAGAAGGACCCACAACGAAGAATATACAACTATGTACCGGGGGGCTTTGGGGAGAAAAAGGAAAAAAAAAATCTTTAAAAAAAAATAATAACCCCTTTGATATCCCTGCAATTACCAAAGTGATGAAGCAGCTGAGGAATATTTCTGGCTTATTTTCATATTAGGAATATTTCTCCATTGTGTTTTGTTTATCTGATCATTCATTCAACTTTTACTATAAATAGGTGGCCATGAGTCTTTGTGTACCCAGGAAAGTCTCAGTTTATTCTTTTTGTCATGGCATAATTTTTAAGAGCACTTCCTTTATTCTTAAAAATAATTGGTTTATATGAGAAATTATATGGTTTCCTTTTATTTCCAAAAATTGGGAGAGGTAAAAGGGGGATAAGGTGACACATAAGGGCAAGTCACAGGGATCTCACCCTCTGATCCGTGGCCTACTTACCATAGGAGATGAGAATTAATGTCACTAACATATAAGAAGAAATGAAAAGTATCTCAGGAGAGATGCAAAGACATGATATACACTGCAACGGGGTCAAGAGCTTGATAAACATCTTAGAATTCTGAAGGAAATATGTGCCAAACTTTGTGAACTTTAGGTTCAGGGAAAAAGATACTAGTTTACAACCACTAGTTTGGTAAAAATTAAGAAATCTGGGAAGAAGACTTTTGCTTCTTGGTAGAATGGAATAGACAGTAGCAGAAGAGCTCCCACAAGAATAATTGGAAAAGCAGTATGAAAGATAAAAACTATTTCTTACAGTATCAGGGAGCTGCTGAAGTGATGAGGATTAGTGAGACTAAGATATTAGAGAGAGGAGAGCTGAGAAGTGAGCAGATGAGCTGCAGTTGGTTTTCCCTGGGGACTTCTGCCAATTCTGGGCACTGGCCAGAGGCTGACAATCCAGGCGTGGCAGCCAGAGTCGATGGAGGGAGGCAAGCAGAAGAGATCTTGTGGCCACATGAGGCTGAAGAGATAAAGCTAAAGCCATGAGAGGCTTCAATGCATGTCCAGCTTCTCACTTAAAATATTTGCTGAGGTCTGCAGTTGGTGGGTCAGAAAGGTTAAAAGATAAGCCAGACAGCTCTGACATATCGAATCTATTTTCATGGAGTTTTTCAATGCTGAGGAGGCAGACCTGCCTGTGGAGAGAACTAGAAAACACTTTTAGCAATTACATAAGACTGGACTGACAAAATTGGAGACTCAAAGTTGTTCAAACACATGGTCAAAGTTCCCCTTAAGACATTTGCCTAATTCTGAAGTCGTGTGTGGTGGGAGGCCAAACTCTAAACTGAAAATCCCTGAAAAGCTGGCCAGAATCTCAGGGTCTCTTAGTGCTGAGGAGACAGAGGGCCATCAGATGAGACGGACTAGTGTGCAGCCAGATGATCTGATGGAAGTCCTGAAAGGACATGGCCTACAGTAGATGGCCTCCCATACAATGTGCAAACTAACTTCAACTCAGCTCCATTCCTGACAGGATTCAGTGGATCTGTCCCCTCTACTCAGCAGAGAAAGTGATGAAGCAACTCTAGCAGAGATAACACCATCTAAAGCCTCTGCAGAATCTTATTCCATATTCATACGATGTCCTATCTGATATAAAATACGTTTAGGCATGGAAGAATCAAGACCACGTAACCAAAGAACCAAGGGGAACAATTAGATTAGACAATAGAAACAGACCTACAGATGATACACTGATCAGTGTTGGAGGATGTTAGAAAACCAAATCGTTATTCTGAACATCGATAAAGAAAAGAGAAGAATCATCCATTTGGATTGTGTTTTCTGTTTGAACTTTACCTCAGTGGAACCAAGTAGCTGATGAGGGGAAGTTCTTCTTTAGTAAAGAATCTAGTTGACAAATGCAGAAGGAATGATAGAATTATATCACTGTTTTGTAATTTTGTAATGAAATAATTGAACTACATAAGGATCATCAATGACTGCTAAAACCGTTAGCTAAAGGACTAATGGGAGTTTTAAAAAGTGTGCATCAGGCTGTAACACCTGAACCCACTGATCAGCCTTAATGTGATCAATACCCAACCCAGTTTATGTGCTTCCTGGTCTGCGATAAAAGGAAGTAACACCACTCCTGAAAACTATTCTCCCGATACGATCCGTTATGAATCTGACCAAGCTTTCAGATCTAACGGTCAACTCAGAGGAAATATAGGTTCCAGAGAAATATGTTAAATGACACTACAGGGACTCAATCAGTAAAAATCCATAATCTGGGAAATATAATCAATATTTCTTCAACAAATAGCAAGCAAAAAGGAGAAGGCTACAATATAGATTTCAAAGACTTAAGAGACTTCTCGACAAAATGCAATGTGCACATCTTGTTTGCATGCTGATTTGAAAATCACAAGTAAAATAAAAACGTGTGAGACAGTCAGGAAAACTCACATAGTGACTAATATCAAAAAATTTAATATCAAATATTAAGGAATTACTATTAATGTATTTTAGGTGTGATATTATTTTTTCCTTTTACTATAAAAATGTGTACTGATATTGTAGGCAGATATACTGAATTATTCATGGATTGAAAGCCATAATGTTTTAGATTTAGTTTAAAATAAATAAATGGCAAGTATAATTAAAACAAGATTCACATATATATATTATTACTAAAGCTGGGTAATAGGGATTTGGGAATTCATTTTAGCATTTACTTTATGTTTATATATTTTTGACAATTTTCATAATATAAAGTCAATTTCAAAGATGTCCGAAAAACAGACAGAATTGGAAAGAATAATATGAATTCTCACATACTAGTGTAAATTGTGCAAAGCACTTTGCAGAGCAATTTGACAATACATAAGAAAGACGAATGCGTATTCACACAATCCACCAATTGTACTTCTAGGTCCATACCAGAGAAAAACTCTCCCATATGTATGCAAGGAGACACAATCAAGAATGTTTATTGCAGTACTGCTTAAAATAGCAAAATGTAGGAAACAATCTAAATGGCCATCAGTAGGAGAATTGATTATATTTTTGTAGTTTGGTATTTATTCAACTTAGTTTAAGTAAACTAGAGTTATATCTGTTAACATAGTACTTTGAAAAAGGCCAAATTCCTGAATTGAAATACAGTACGATGCTATGTACATAAAATCTAATAACATGCTAAACTCTACCATATATTATTTATTAACACATATGAATATGCATGTTGTAAAAGTATTAAAATATGCCAAGTGATCCTACACATCAAATTTTCTCTTGAAAAGAAGAGGATTAGTATTAAGAATATTATGCAGGGGGCTTCAAATTTAAACATAATGTTTTCAAAAGAAAGAGTACTTTAATAAGGCAAAATGTTAGTATTTGACAAAGCTATGATGCCAATTAAACTGAATTTTATGAAATCATTCTCTATAGTCTCTTATTAGCTTAGAAATCTTTAGAATTCAGAATTTTAAAATAGAGCAATATTTTACATTTATATGGAAAAATTGCATTGTGTGTTTATATAAAGAGCCTTACTGTACTATGTTAGCTGTGCATGTGCTAAAAGGAAGAGTGGAAGGAATTACCGTTTACAGAGGGCCTACATGTACCGTCAGAGCTCCATTCTCTAATCTGAGGAACCAACGTCAAGAAATAAATATTTAAATTCAAATAATAGAAAAAACTGCATTTGGCTTTGGAAAGCAATCAGGGGCGCAAATTATCCTATTTATCTGTAGCAACGACAAAAAAAGATAGACCATACTCTGCTAAAGTGGTCTTGAGTGGTGCTGTCAATCTTTATGATTACTTTGAACAGCTGCCATATTATTTCCATGGTGAACTGCCCACCTGGAATTGTATTGACCATTTCATCTTTGCTAAAAGTAGGCTTACCTCCAAACCTATCACAGACATGCAACTTCAGGCACAGCAGCTAATCTGACTCTGTACTCAGCTTTTACCTGCTCTTGACATATCCATTCAATGTCACTAACTTTGCCCGCAAAAAAAAAAAAAAAATCCAGAGAGAAAGCAGTTTATTTTCTACCAGAAGTTGTTGAAATTCTTGAATAAGGAGAGTAGCTAAACTCCATGAGTAAAATAAAGTGAAGTTTGAGATATTATGAACTATCTAATCTAAATACTCACTGAGATTTAAAATATTTGTGTCTTGTCTCTGCCTCTCTTCCTCCATCCTTCAGAGGAAGGGCACTTGTGGATGCCTTAAGCTGGGATAGCATTTTGCTGGTTGGAAGCATTTTGACATGTACTAGTTCAATAATCCTTCTTTATGGATGAAAAAACCGAGTCTGAAAGAGGCAAATGCAGAGTTGGAGAGAGCCCGGTCTCCCGAGTCCTTGTCCAGGGATCTTATCGCTCCTCTATAATGAGTAGAACTTGTCTGTAACAACTTCTCAAGTTCGTGTAAAGAATAATTCCCAGCATAGAAACTGATGGGTGACCTGCTGTAAAGAAGATAAGACATTAATATAAAGTCATATGGAACCAAGTACACCCAAAGAGAGAATCTCTTGTTTAAAGGAAAATTATTTGGTGAATGGCAATAGATGGGAGAAGCTATGGACAATCCATGAGTTTATAACAAGCAGTGACTCTTTACAAAAAGAAGGGAAGAAGGAAGGAAGGAAGAAAGAAAGGAAGGAAGGAAGGAAGGAAAGAAACTTTGCGCTTTCAGAAGAAATTAAAGAGGCATCTTTCTAAGGAAACTTCTCAGGTTTCTTTAAATCCACAGTTTCTGCCAAAAGATTCAAGCACAGATTTGGGACTTATATTTGACAAGCCCCCATATGCTCCATTTTCCCTCCAATCTTTTACTCTGGCTTGCCGAAACTGTGGCTGGTTGAAGATGTGGTTTTGCAGTTGCTAAAAATACTCTTAAGTCAAGCTCCTTCTTTCAGTTTTTATTCAGTTGGCCACTCTGGCATCAGACTTTTCAAGGTGTGGTCTGTAACCTTTAATAAACCACTCCTTTCAGAAAAGTAAGGTTTGTATGCATAGGTCATTTACATTTCATTTCAACCCAAAGGGAAAATCAGAGACTAAAGAAATGACATCCTGAAGGAGAAGCTGTCATTTTTTTTCAACTATTTCAATCAATAGTTAATTAAGGTGGCTTCGGGATTGCTGAGAGTGACTCTGTGAAGTTCGACTGTCAACATGGCTGAAACCCCCAAAGGAACCACAACTGTCCACTAACTGCAGGAGTAATTCCAAGTCAGCAACAGAGGCCACGGAGCTCCCTGATCGTTCCAGGCATGTCACACTCTGTGCACCTCAGCTAACGTCAGCATGTCGGGTCTCTAAGCTGTCAATATGTTCCCGTGGTCTTTATCATCATACATGTATTCCAGCAGACAGGACCAGCTATGTCATTTGCATGGCCCAGTGGAAAATGAAAACATGGGGCTCCTGGTTGAAGATGCAGAGGGAAAAAAGTTAAAGGTACTAAAATATAAAGCCTTTTCCTTTCTTTTGCTGTCTCTCTCTTGACCTGTCATGGTATTTTTTTATTTGCCATTTAATGTTGTGCTCCCTTGCTGGAGGTACTCGCCCAGCAAGTGTAGACCTTGCCAGGCGTGGTAGCCCCAACTCGGAGACTCTGAGCACGGGACGCCCTCAGGCTGCCAGGTTCGCCTCCAGCCAGTCACTGGGCAGATACCATGGGGAAACTGAACCAGGCATCTCCCTTCCCACACGCCTGCTGCTCCATCCATGGTAGACGGGTGACCCCCAAGGGTATTGCAACATCTCAGGGCCCCACAAGGTACCTGCATGGAAGATGGGTGAGATTCTCGCTCCTTCAGTATTGCCAGCCAGATGCACAGTGGCCCTGCCGGTTCAAGGAGGAGACAGCCACGACCATTCCCTCCTTCCAGATGCTGTGGGACACATACTCCTGACCCTGACCCTGGTCCAATCTTCCCGCATCCATGACCAGAGGCCGCTGCCAGAGGCAGAGGGTGGCCTTGCTCCTTGGAAAGGCGTGGGTAGTGGAAGCCTGCGTGTGATCAGGTCCCAGGGGCCGGGGAGCACAAAGCAGAACATCCAGATGTCCAGGGAAGTTGGGGAGACAGGACCATATGTTAGCTGAGGCTACAAGCCCCCAGTGCATCCTCTTTTTTCCCACGAACATCACTTACAAAACCCAAATTAAGTGATAAAATGATTAGGAATTTCAAAAGGATGACCATGGAGCACTAAACCCCAAGTGCAGGGCCGTTCTGATGAGGGACCCAGCCTGGTCTGTCTTGGTCACAGGGCTGTGAAGCAGACCTGCCAGGGTCCTGGTCCCCCAGCACCATTGAACAGGTCACATCTGGACATTATCTAAAGGTTGAATTAATTAGAGGATTCAGGGGGATGCCAGCAGTTTAGCAAGGCAAAGCCAAACACTTTGAGTGAATTTTCTGCCTTCTTTCATGAGAAATGAAGTTGTTTTAACATCATTTGACAGGTTAAATGTTCTTTCCTACTGATAACTTCATTTATATATTCAAACCTCATCCTTTTATTCCTGGCCATCTACTTGCTAATGTTTTCATGATCTTTGTGGACGTCTTGAATGTCAAGGATCTATTACTCTGGCAAGTTCAAGAGCAAACATTATCTCTTTGTTTAATTTTCTTAAGTAAACGGATTATTGCAGTAGTAATGAAGTTACACCCAGGCGTTTCAGGTATTTATCTCTGGATGAGGATTCCAAATTGTCCTGGGTAGATCGTGTACTTTCAAATGTTGATTGAATGGCCAAACTTGGTAGAAATACACATATGGATCAATTTTATTTTTTTCTCTCTTACCTTCAACTGTGCCGTGGAAAATCTTTTTTCTCACCTTCTACATTCAGATCAGATTCCTTGCTTTCAGGTATTAAAAAGTTATTCCCGTGTATTCTTGTTTCAAGCTTCAAACTCACGTCTCTCCTTCCCAGTATGTGTCAGGCCTCAGCCTGAAACACTTGGGATGGAAAGAGGCGTGGTCTGTTCCTGCGATTCCTTTGCCTTCCTATTCTGAGTTTCCCCTCCTCTGTCTGCTTTGATGGGAAAAAGAGATAGGAGAGATGGCAAAGGCCTTTGATTTCCCCGGAGCTCTTATGGTCCTCTTCTGATTAACACTGAATAATTGTCACCAGAATCTTAGAGTAGGTGGCCCAATGCTGATTCATAGGGAACACTTGTGAGTTTTTAGGGAGCCCTAGAGGTGACTTCACCACTGCAGGTTTCCCTAATATGGGAGATTTCTCCCAATTCAACCAACGTCATGCATGCCACCTATAGCACCTGCTGATGGTTCACCTTTAGCATCTTGTTCCTGAAATTCTTTTCTGTGACTGGCAGCCCTCCTGTGTGGAACGACAACAAGATGGCTTTATCCACCACCTTCTGAAGTGCCACTTAACTCATGGGAAACCCACTTATCCTCACTCCAACAGATGAAGGAAAGGCCAACTGCCCGCGGCTGCCCCATTAGCCTTGTCAGTTCTAGTCAGTGCTCTTCTCGCCTTAACCAGATCACCCTCTGTGCTAGATAAGGAGACCTCCAACCAGGGAATCCAATGACATTCTCCTCCTGTGGCAGATTCCTCCAGTCTCTTGCCACTCCCCTTCTCTCCACCATTAGACGCATTCCATCTTGTGAAGGCCAAGTGATAAATGTGACTTTCTATGAAGCGATAGCAATTCTTTTATGGTAACCGAATATGGGGGAAATTAGCAATGCAATTAAAAGACACAGTGTAAGACTTAAATCCATGAACGTCCTTTAAGAGGGGTGGGAAGATTCAGAGTACATCAGTGTGAGTGGTGGTGGAGCCCACTGCCACCAGGAAGAAAGGGAGATGTCAAGAGTGGAGGGAAAGAGCCAATTTGGGACAAACACACACACAGCAGAAAAAGCATCTGCCACTTGGAAAGTGATAGTCCCACAAGGGAAAAGAAAGAATGCACTCCACTGTTGTGGCTTTCAGAAATGAGCCTGGCAGTGCAAGGAAGATATAGGATGTGGAGGTGGAGATGACGTGCAGAAAGGCTCAGAAGTCAGACCAGGCCCCGCTCCAGGCCCAGGCACCACCTGAGTGGTGTAATCGCCATATCTGTGCACATGTATAACCACTCACTCACTGGGTGTCTTTTTCTTTTCAATCTTCAGGAAGAGGCAGCCAGAATTCTCGCCCACCAGCCAATGTCCGTCGGCACATGTGCAGCTTTGAAAACCCCCACACTGCAGTGAATGTGTAAGAGAAGCTGCATGGAGAATATAGTGGTTTGCCCCTTGCTTTCTCTCTCCTGGGTTTTTCCACTTTCTAACACGGAAACAGATGTGGTGCATGCCTTCAAGAAGGAGGAACCATTTACGTGCCATGGTTTGCACGACTGCCTTAATTTGATTGTCCATCATTCTTAAAAGGACACTGTCAAGTTGTTAGTCTTTTTGCTTTCTTATGCTTCGATGCAAGATGCAACACCTTTGCCGATTCTGGAGATTCGCTTTTGTTTGTGACTCCCACTCACAGCTCGAAAGTGAATTTTCCCCCTTCACAAATTTGTCAGCTTCTCTTTGGCAAACACAGCTCTTTCTTTTCTTTTCTTTTCTTTTTTTGCCTTTTTTGCTGTTGCACAAGTGTTTGAAATGATCCAGTCTGCATTAAAGGCAAGGCCATAACTTGAACTTAGGGAAGGGTTCCATAATGTCCGTTTGAGGGGGTGGGCACCAGCCCGAGCCTCTGCTGGGTGCTCCCTACACCCCGGGGAGCGCAAAACAAAAGTTTTGTGAGTCCCACAAAAAGTGAGCTTTACAAAAGAGAAAAGTAGTTATTTTCACAGAATTCTGAGTGCTTTTATCAGATTTTCCCCATCTGATAAAAACGGTGCATGTTTGGTCCAATTTTTGACCTTTAGATCTTGACAGTGTCTCTTTAAGTGAACAAAAGAACATAGACCATGTTCGATTCATTGTGCACGGAGTCTGTGGTCATTTTCAGCTGTTCCTTTACAGCCCTTCAAACTCCTGGGAGAGTCAAAGGTACACATTCCTGCAGCAGGAGGGAGCCCACTGATGAGGTGTCTGTGGCTTGAACAGCTCTTCAGATGAGAAGAGCCCAATTTGTTCAAATGTTTGATACTGAACCTGGTCATGGGGGCCAGTGACTGGGGCCACAGCGTCTCTTTGCTTCACTCAGTGGAGTGCACTGGGAAGTCTGTGTCCTGACACTCCCTTAAAGAGCCCAGATAGAAAGCATGTGGTCTCAATCAAATCACGCTGACTCTTAGAAGGAAAAATAGGGCAGCCATGCCAGTATGTTTCAGGTGGAGGTTGGGAGGCCTCTGTACATCTAGATCAGAACCACTCTAGTCTGTAATTCTTCCAAGTCAAAAGGCATTGAGTGTTTCTTGCACCATGGATTGAGTCTGACCAAGGACACGGCAAGGAGACCCTGATTATGACAGCTGCTGGCTGCCTGTCAGAAGGGATTGATGGAAATAGTAGATGTGCTTGTCTTGTCATGACAGCACGACCAGAGAGAGAAGAGAGTCACCTAACATTTCATTCTTAAAGGTGAGTGCCTAAAAGCAAAAGCAAAGAGTGAAAGAGGGTACATCCTTGAGAGGTGACAAGAATAATGCAACAATTAACAAAGCTAACAGGTTGATTGTCAAGAACTTTCTAAATACGATCCATTCAAGCTTTCTTTCTGGAGACTACAAAGGATCAGGAAGAGATTGGTAGCTTAAAAACTGTGCACCATAGCCCAAGACTGGCTATTTTTAGCCTTGGTTGTTCCTGGGGGGAAAAAATGATATGCTCTTTCTGTGACCTTCAGTTCCCACAGCTTTTGTGAACAAGCCCGGCAAAGGGACTAGGGATGGAAATAAAGCTGCCTACTGGACCATTATGGTCTGCCTGGATCTATCCTGCCTCTGAGGCATGATCCCAGCAGAGCAAGGCAACTGCCCTGTGTTTCCAGGGCGAACTGGGGAGGACTCCGGGTAGAGCTGAAGAGCATCAGATGACTTGCTATGGAAATTATAGGTCTGGCAGCATGGAGCATAGAAGGAAAAAAAGGACTGTATATTTAGACTTTGTATTATTGTAAATTTCAACAAGCCAACTGGTTCTCTGAGTAGCTTATGATGAGGTCAGAATCAAACAGAAGAGGGGTAAAATTCACAATGATATTCAAGATTTAGTATCAGCAGAAACGACCAAGTTCTCATGTAATCAAAAAGATTGGTCTTCAATAACACATTCAGAGATTCTCTACCTTACAACTGGTGGCGAGTCAAAAAGGTGAGAAATTTTATGAAGCTTAGATAGGCTGCCAGAGAATATATACTGAATATGCAGATTTTTCCAGGAAAGCTTTCAAGAAGTGGAACTGGAGTCAGTGGGAGTCCTTTGTGTTGAAAACTAACCTGGGGTTGCCTAGAAAAACAGGAGTGGGACTCAAATGGTTTCAAATAGTCCTCATGCCTGACATTCTACATGAATCACTACTCACTGCGTCCTGTACCAGCTCGCTGAAGCAGGCAGATGGGAGAGAGTTGGAAGGCACATCTGTGGCATTCCTTTTGGATTGTCTCCGTTGGGTTGGGGCAGCCCCACTCCTTCCTTGCAAGGTCTTAAATCCCGGCTGTAGCTGTAAGGCCGCAGGAAATGCCAGCAAGCCCATGGCTTTGGTTTGTTTTCTTAACTTGGTGAGCCATTCTCTCCAGGCTGTGACTCAACAGCATTTCCTGTTGCCATTTGCATTTTCAGAGAAAGCAAAGGCTAACCTCCTCAGTTCCAAGGCATGAGTCTTCCCTCCATTCATGAAGGTCTTGCCTTGTCTGTGGGCTCTCTGGATGCCACCCTTATGTCTGTTGTGAGGCTATTAAGCCTAGTGGCAAAGAATTGAATTGGACATAAGGGAGACAGGTGTTGTGTAAGCTTTTCCCCTTAGGCAGCTTGTGCAGGATGCTTCCCTCCTGATCTCAGACACCCACCCACTGTTATTCCCATTTGAGACCTCTCTGGAGCAGACAGCAGTGTACTCTGCAGATGTAACTAGTACTTATTGAAACAAATGAAACAGACAGGACCACTTGGAATGCCAAAAGATATACTAATCTGTTTACACCACCCACTTCCAACTATTCTTTCAAGCGCTGTAAATACTGGGTTTTCTGTTTGGGAGGATTGTGATACTTATTTAATGAAAGAAAAATCAAAGCAAGATGTGGCTGGAACGGCCGCCCCAGGCCTGCTGAGCTCTGCACACTATCAATGTACATCATCCTCTGTGTATCTAGTTCCTCTTGGGCCTAGCAGCGATTTCCTCCAACTTCAATATCAAAAAATATATTCAGCCACCCGAGGTATTTACACCAAATGCTACTGAATTTGATCTTCAAATATGAGATTGTTGTAGGCGTGACGTCTGTCTTTTGAAATTAGAGCAAGAAGCACGGGGTGCATTGTGACAATTATGTGTTGTTTCTAGACCAGGTTGCTTTTCCTAAGGTTAGGAAACCGAGTAAAATTAAATAATAGAAGAAAGAAGTGGTGGCTGGTGGCTGAGACATAAGGTATTCCATTATCCAGGATTAAATAAAAGTCTTCTTTTATAGTAATATTGCATTTTCATAATGCATTTATTCCTTTTTGCTGCCCCATATTTTATGCATTTTTTTCTTCTGACTATTACAGCAATAGGTTCCCAACATTTTCACGCTAAAATAGTTATTAAACCTTCACTGGAATCTATGATAGTAATTGGACTTTTATTAGTGGCCACTGTAACACAAACCAGGCCTCTTAGAATTTAGTTACACTTGTATCAGCACACTTTATCATAACAGCATTTACATGGGTTTAAAAATAGTAGCACATAATCTACAAAGACATGTTGGTTCAGTCTAAAAACAATGCGTAAAGCATGTATAGATTCATGGACCAGTCAAGCTGTCTATGAACCACGGGTTAGAAATAACAATCCAGAAGGACCAAAGTTTATACTCTGCTGCAGTTTCTATGAAATGATGCATTTCTTCCACTATCTCTTGTTTTTAGGAAACAGTTTATTTTGTCCTTGGGAAAAAAACAAGGTTAATCTAATGTTCTTAATATGATAAGTGCCTTGGGGCATTAGAACTGCTTCCTAATTAAACAGTACTTTACAGCGAATCTGGAGCAAGACTCTGAGGGGAGGAAAGCTGATAATTTTGGCAGTCAGGGTGAAAATCTCTTATCACATGAATAAAAACTATATTGTATTAAAACACAGCTAAATTGTGATTATATCTGTCTGTAAGGTCACTAATAATACCTTTAACATATGGAAGTGCATGAATTAAAAAGAGGCCCAGGGGCCGGCCCGGTGGCACAGCAATTAAGTGCACACATTCCACTTCTCCGTGGCCCAGGGTTCACTGGTTCAGATCCCAGGTGCGGACATGGCACCGCTTGGCATGCCACGCTGTGGTAGGCATCCCACATATAAAGTAGAGGAAGATGGGCACAGATGTTAGTTCAGGGCCAGGCTTCCTCAGCAGAAAGAGGAGGAGTGGCAGTGGTTAGTTCAGGGCTAATCTTCCTCAAAAACAAACAAACAAAAACCAAAAAATAAGTAAATAAAAAGAGGCCGATATACAACCCCTGGACAATGAGGAAAGTAACCCAAGTGAGGGAGAGAGTGAGTGAAGTCAGTCCCAGGAAAATGAGGTTGCCGTTTTGCTAGCATATGAAATGTTTTGTTGGGCTGTCTGCGTCTGCTGGTTGACTTTGATGACTAGCTGTCAAGGGACTTGTTTTTTAAACACACACACACACATACAAATAACCAAATAAAGATACAAGACAGCCTTTTAGTTTAATATTTTTTAATGAGCATTGAGGGGCAGGCATTTGGGAAAAAAAGGAAAAAGTATTTCCCTTACACTTGAAAGGACTGCAAATCTTTGAGGTTGAATGATATGGTAAAGCACATTTAAGCAATGCAAGAGGCAAACAGGAGATTTTTACTTTCTGGAAGAGGCATACGGAATGTATAAAGAGAGAAACAGGGTAAGGAGAGTGGGGGATGGAGGAAATTGAGAAAGACGAAAGTGGGAGGTAGGTGTACTTAGAATTTCAAACTCAGAAGGGGATCTATGGATTCTGGTCTTGCTTTGGCTGGCTGGTTGACACCCAGGAATACCACCGTCCCATGCTTCACTTTGATCAACTCAGAAGAGAGTCAGCTACCCTAACAAGATAGTGTGGAAGCTGATAAGTCAGTAATTTATCATTTATAAGCACTTATACATTCTCAGGGAATATATTAAGCATATACTAAGAGAAATATTATTTTTATATAGTAATTTGGAGATGATATTTTTCTTAGACAATTAAAAATACAGCATAGATTATCAGTTCTATGGAGGAACTACTTAATTTCCCAAATGATGAGATTAAAATTTTAGCCGTTATATTTATTTTAGAACCTTTATATCCTGAATTTTCTACAATATATATCAGAATTCTTACAAGAATCTGTACTTATTTGGCTCACTTCAGTTTCAAGATTATAAAATATAAAATAAAACACATTACCCTCATCGTAAATGTAACACTCACATACAATTTCTGAAATATCCATTCTTATATGTGCAAAATTATTAAATTAACCACTATGTTTTAACTATTGATCATTTTCTATATTTTTCTAAATAAAAGACTATGGGACAGTCTATTTCACAAGTTCCCAGGAAAAAAAATGTTCATTTTTCCATATCCCTTTTAATGTCACAAATGTGTTATTATTGTGTTGCTTTCTCGTTGTTTTCATGGATACAGAGGGAAAAAAACTCCTAAAAAAAGAAGAAGAAAATTATTTCCTGATTTAAGTATTAACAGTGTTGTTATTAATAGTCTGCTATGGCAAGGTACCACCATCTGCTAAACATTATGCAGAAAATGAGCCGAGTCCAAAAGTAAGACCAAAGTTGGTACAACACACAGAATAGAATCTGTAGTATACGCACCCAGTACATCTCATTTTCTTTCTTCTTCTTCAGAGAGATCTTCATTCTCTTTGCCTGGTTTTATGAGGGTCCCACGAAGAGGAAAGTTGATAAGGCTGGAGGATTGCTGGGGTGCTGAGATTTTGCTTCATCGAGGCTCAATGAGGAAAAGATCAGGGAGGGTCTTTGTCTCAGCAACTTCAGCTTCGCCCGGGTCTTAATTTTGTCTCATCTGCCTCAAACTATGCCCGGACTAAAGCAGGATATCATCTGTATTTTGTGGGGCGTCCGGTTCATTCTCCTTTCAGACACACCTAGTTAAACATTCCCAGTGTGAAAATCCCACGCCAGCTGGTATGAATCAGGGCCTTTATGTGAATTGTGATCCATTCTATGTGTCAGGAATAATGCTTTGAGATAAAAAGAAAATCTAGAGTTATGAAACATTTAAATGGAGCATGGGTCTGGGATTTTCTGTCATCTGCTTTTTTTTCTCTTCCGTACAGGTGCCATGTGCATGACCATGCAGCTCTGGTAACAGGAAATACCTGCGTATCAGAATGGGCAACTGAGAGGGTGTATTTAGTAACCCACAGGACAATGAAACTAGCTTTATATGTGGGTCTTAATTTGTCCCAGGGGCTAAGAAGAATGGGAGGCAAGAGCTATAGTCATGTTCTGTTGTCCATGTGTAACTAAGATTTTAATTTTAATTTGTTTCCTTCATCAATTTTGGAATCTTTTAAAGCCTTGCAGCAAGCAATAACGTTGTCGTTGCCTTAGTGTGTATGTGTCTGATAACTTTGTGAAATCTTAGACCTAAATGAAAACAGCTACTTCTCCAACAGTCTGGTTTTACTCCTATACAACTTTTCTCAGGGTCAAAGTTTCCCGCCTTGGCTTAGGTGGATGGAATCACGGGCTGCAGCTTCAAAGGGAACCTGTGGTCGCTGCAGCTTTGGGCATTTGATATGTAATAAGGAGAGGTTGGGGGGTGTGGAGGACAGGCATATGGTTGACGGGGGAGTCAAACTGCATTGTGATTTCTGTGTATTTTATCCTGTGTGCATGATATATCTGTAAATAAATCCATCTCTATTTTATTCATAGTTCTAATGGCAAGTCTGTGTCATGGTCTGAACCAGGTGGAAGACAGGTGCCCAAGGGACAGCATATGTGGCACCGCCTCTCTGTGCACGTGAAGACCAGTGAGACGGCCTGCAACCAAACAGCCGTCATCAAGCCCCTCACTAAAAGTTACCAAGGCTCCGGCAAGAGCCTTACCTTTTCAGATACCAGCACCAAGACCCTTTACAACGTGGAGGAGGAGGACGCCCGGCCGATTGGCTTCAGCCCTCCCAGCAGTCCCTCTATGGTGGTGCACCGACGCGTGCCCACCGCGGGCAGCACCCCGCCTTTGCCGCCCCACCTGACCACAGAGGAGACCCCCCTCTTCCTGGCCGACCCAGCCATCCCCAAGGGCTTACCCCCTCCCCTCCAGCAGCCTCCGCCGCCGCCACCGCAGCCGCAGCAGCAACCGCCACCTCAGAAATCCCTGATGGATCAGCTACAGGGAGTGGTCAACAATTTCAGCACCGCGATCCCGGATTTCAACGCGGTGCTCTCAGTCCCCGGGGGTCCAGGGAACGGGATGCGCTCGCTGTACCCGCCCCCTGCGCCCCCGCAGCACCTGCAAATGCTCCCACTGCAGCTGAGCACCTTCGGGGAGGAGCCCGCCTCCCCCACAGCAGAGGATGAGGACGAGGACGACAGCGAGAGGTTTAAGCTCCTCCAGGAGTACTTGTATGAGCGGGAAGGGAACACGGAGGAAGATGAACTGGAAGAGGAAGAGGAGGACCTGCAGGTGGCCAGCAAACCGACCCCAGAGGATTCTCCCGCCCTGACGCCTCCGTCGCCTTTCCGCGACTCGGTGGCCTCTGGGAGCTCGGTGCCCAGCTCCCCCGTGTCCGAGTCGGTGCTCTGCACCCCTCCCAACGTGACCTACGCCTCTGTCATCCTGAGGGACTATAAACAAAGCTCTTCCACCCTGTAGGGAGGAGGCGTCCACGTGGAAAAGCAAGAGAAGCCCGGAGCACCAGCAGCTCCGGAGATGAGCTGAAAGCTGGGAGGATAGGCTGGGGGTGGAGGGCGAGGCAGGAGGGAGGAAGGAGAATGTTGCTGCTGCCTTAAGTACGGCCGGAGGGAAAGATGCTGTACTCTGCAAGCAAGAAGTGATCCAGGGGAAGATTCCGATTCTTGAATTATTCATAGCCTTCTCTGGGAAGAAAGGGAATTCTGACAAAGCACAATCCCATATAGTATGTAACATTTATTGCAAAAATAAATAAATAAAATAAACAAAAGTAATCTCTTTTGGACAGTGTGCATAGATAGACATGCCCACACACACTTGGCCAGTTTGGGAACGGATAGCACATGAGGATGATTCAGGTGAACCCTTAGTTCACCTCATGGTATCCATGGTCTTACTCATGAGCGTGGTGGAGCCAGAGCAGGTGGGTGAAAGGAGGGCAGGGATGGAACCACCCAGAGAACAGATGATGGGACTGCAGCTCATTTCTACCAAGCCCTTCTCTCTACTGGGCCCACAGACTCCTGGTCTTCAGGAGACACGGGAACTGGTCAAAATAGGGGCCTTTCTTCACCCACTGCACCCGATCCAGTGCCAGCCTTGCTGTCACACTTGAAGAAAGGTGCACGGACACCCTGCTGCTCTGTGGTTTCCCTCTACTGAGGAAACAGGAATATGAGAAAAATATCACCAAGAAGTGCTTCATCAGGAGTGCTAAGGGAAGATGGAAGGAGGGCAAGACAATGCATAAGCAGGACGCTTTGAACAAAACCGGTCAGCACAATCAGCTTCCCAAATTTGATACTCGCTTATTGGTGATTTTGGAAAAATGGCCAGAACAAGAGATTGCTTTGAGTGGCAGAGGACCTTTTGTGGATTAACTTGTGTTTGTGCCAAGGGGGCTCTCCTTTGCCCTTCAGTTCAAGAGAACAAACCAAGTGGCAAAATCGTTACCTTCCATTTACTGTAGCAAATAATACTTACCAGTTGAACTTCCAAGATGCAGTATGTGTATTTGGTGCCATTGTTTCTCCTATGTACTACAAACAAATCCATCTTCGAACTTAATGGTGTACGCATAGCAAAAGTATTGGTTTAAATGACAAATAATTGTTTCTTTTTGTCACCGAAGTCCCTTTAGCTAGCGAGTGAATGTGTCCTGTGTCCTTGTATACACGTGGATAATAAAATTTGTGCAATGTAATGTCAATCTAACTGCAACTAGAAGATTGTCTTTCCAATATAGTATAGATATTTTTATGTTTCAATAATGTTTTATATACCATTGCCACCAATATCTCCATGAGCTCTTTGAAGATTTGAGTACTGTGGTCCGCTGCTTTCCATATGCTGCTCGATGGTCCTTCCTTTTCTAAGAGGGAACTTATTTTTCAGATATTTTATGATGTTAATGATGGAAATACATTATTAATGAAGTGGTTTGAAAATTTGTTATATTAAAAGTCCCCAAAAACTGTGGGTAACCATAAAAAGATACATTTTATAAACTTGCATACATCATTATGAAAACATTAGATTGAAATGACAGTATTCAGATTATTTTGCGTTACTTTAATTTTTTTAAAATGATTTTCCAAAGCTACTTAAGCTCCATGTGCTTAAAGCATATACTAACCTCTAAGTTTGGTCATAATTTCTCAAATTATTTATTCATCACCTTTTGCTTTCTTTTAATTTCTATTTCCATATACGTTTATTTCTATATTTTCACTGTCATAACTTTTCCTTATATTTTTATTTGCTGTGTGTCATATCCATGTCTATGTAATATAGTTGTTTCATTTTTGCTCTCTCTTTTTACGCCCAATAAAAGAGATTTTTCTTGCTGTTTTGATTTCTTCTGTTATTGGTGGAATGAATCTTACCCCCTTAAATATCTTGTTTATCTCTTATGTTACAGTCATATCTTAATATGCCTCCTTCATGTTGAAATGTTGATTTCTCGGCTAAAAACCACCTTAGAATCTTTAAATACCTGGTATATCATTTATTCAGATTTTGACATCAACTCCAATTTTTGAGACTCATGTTTTTTATGTCTCCCATATTCTACTGTCAAGTTTAGTCAGTTCCATATCAAGAATGGACTGCCTTTCCTTTACAAAATTATTTTATAACACCTTTGGTAGAAAGACCTCATGACTGAAACATGGATTTCACTTCCATATTTTCATTGTGATAAAGTAGAATGAGGAAAATGAATGGTTCCAATGCTTAATACATGGTCTACCAATCGGCAAACTAGCAAGGCAAAGCATATACCTGTTATTAGTGGATCATGTTTTTATCTTAATGCCACAAACATGTCCTTGCTATCACAGGACTTGTGCATTCAGACTTTTTTAAAGTAAGAATAGGTGAGGAAAACTGCTTCTACTATTCAAATAATATAAGATGTGAGTTTGTTTTGAGGTTTTCATCTGAAACATTTGGCAAACACATTCAACGTTGATCACGTTATTACTCTGAATGCCTACTCTTATCATGATTCAAAGTTTTCCTGAATATAATAGAGTATTAGCTCTTATATCAAAATTGGAAATGTACACTTATGTACCCTCTACCAGAAGGGCAGAAACTCTTCACCTTAACGTATGTGCTTATCCAAGTTGTTTAGCTTCTTGTAAAAGTGTTTTCCTTTGACTCATTACTGCCTTTTGTCAAATAATCTTGATAGTGCTGTATAATAAATATTTTCTATTTATTAAATGTGTACGTCCCTTCTTTGCACTTTGTAAGAGTTACAAAAATAGAAATAGATTGGTATAAGAAATGATGGCAATGGTTTGATTTTGCTCAGAACATGTCGTCGGTGAAAGCTGGAGAGCACCACACAGAATCTACAGACCAGGTAGGTGACAAGGTAGAGAACAGTTTGATTATGAGGAAGGTAGTAACTCAAGCTTGAACAGCTTGAAATGAAATATAAAGTTTACATTTTCAATGCCATGGCAGACATTGTCATTCACCTTTTTGATAGAATGTGTGAGGCTTGACAAATTCCTGCATGTCCAGCAGAGCTCTAGACAGAAGCATCTGGAAGCCCCCATCTTCCTTTCTTTGTTCCCTACAAGGCTTTTCTGTCCTTGGCTCACACTGCAGGGGAACTGGTTTCTTACCGTGCTGATATCCTCCTGCTCACCCCAAGTTCTACTCCCCTGCACTTCAATGATCCTCAAAACAAGGCAGCCTCTTTCAGTCACGTCTTCTGGCATCAGATGTCTGCAAAGTAAGGCATCCACCAAGGGTCATTCAAAGAGAGAACATGGTGGTACAAGGGCCACATCCACGAACCCCATGTTCTTAGATGGTAGGAGCAAGCTCCATAAAGGAAGACTGATGTTGAAGAAATTACCAGAATCAGGGCTGACACAGTGTTTCTTCCTTGTGCTCAGAAAATGGAATGAGAAATCATGAAATGGGAGCTTGGTGTCTCAGGAGGAAAAGTCATAAGAGAAAGAATGAGAAACTATAAAGCAATAATAAAAAAAGAAAAGGATAATGTTTCAGGTGTGTGGTCCAAAGATGCACCTATATATTATGGTAAGTCATAAGGGCCTCCACTTAGAAAGTCCAGAAGCTTCACCATAAGGAAGACATTTGGAGAGGTTGAGCTTGGGATCCAGATACCACAAATGATGTATAAATAACTTCCCCAATTATTTCTACAGAGATTAATCTTGAGGGAATCAAAGAGAGGGGAAGCAACATTTTTATTAACCTACTCTGTGCCAGACATTTTGCTAGGTTCTTTGCATTCATTCTCATTTAATTTTCCCAGTACTACTGCCATATGGATTTTTTTCCTTTTTTTTTGGTGAGAGAGATTGGCCCTGACCTAACATCTGTTGCCAATCCTCGTCTTTTTGCTTGAGGAAGATTGTCACCAAGTTAACATCTGTGCCAATCTTCCTCTATTTTGTACATGGGATGCCACGACTACGTGGCTTGATGAACAGTGTGTAGGTCCACAGCTGGGATCCGAACCCGTGAACCCAAGGCCACCAAAATGGAGCGTGCAAACTTAAGCATCACGCCACCAGTAGGCCCCCATATGGATATTTTAAGGAACTGAAATAACTTACCCAAAATGTCTCTCAGCTCATAAATGGTCCAGCAGAGATTCGACCTCCACCCTAAGCCAGTACAAAGCCTGGGAATTCATGTTCCAGAGCCCAGGAGAGTGTGTGGGAGTTGGTATCTGTTATGACTACTCCTCCTTTTGTATTTTCATAGCATGCTATTCGTATCCCCTACTGCATTACACTTTACATGTCTCTTTCCCTCAACAGATTGTAAGTTCCTTTTTGCTTGAGATCCATTTTTCTTTCTAATTTCCGAGCCTTCAGGGTAGAAATGCTCAATAAATGTTTGTTGAGAAAGTAAATGATTATTGTTAACACTGTATAGTTTTCCCAGTTCAATTCTCTGAAGATTTATTCCCAGATCCCTATGGGGTCCAGAGTTCTGCATTTCTACCTACTGATCTTGACTCTGCCAACTGGAACAACACATGTTTTCATTGTGAAAAACAAGCTCTCCTTTTGGCGTCAGAAAGAACTGTCCCACTGGGCAGCAGGTCTGCCTTTCCTGCAGAAAGGGCGGGAATACTCAGTGTCGGTTGAGCGCGGCCGAGGTCCCGCAAGGCAGTGCTCGATGAGGGAAACAGCGCCCTCTGCAGGAGAACGGCGGGTAAGACCTAGACTGCGGAAACGGGACAGTTTAAGTGAGGGCAGAGTCATCCAATGGGAAAGCATGGACAGGGGGTTCCTTCCTTGCAGAAGTACATATCTTTAGACAAAGCAGAAGCCAAAACCAGTCACCAAGGCTTGGGAACATGAAGGAAACGGAGAGCCTAGTTAGGGAGTTGAAGCAATGACACTGTTAAACGGGAAACTGGCTTGATTTCCTCAGGACAGCTTGGGAAGCAAGGCTTATAAATTAATAAACAAGAGAAATGAAACTTAAGAATGAGGATAACAAAACTTAAAAGGAAAATGATCATAAAATCATAGAGTTGGAAGTAAATTTAGAAGTCACTTAAGCTCTCACTCCATTTAGGATTCTATTCCCGTGTGTCCTGTTCCTCTACCTGTGTCAGGTGGGGCCAGGTGAGAAGCCACCACCAACTGCGTAGGACATGGAGAAGGGCTGGGGGTACAATTCCTATTGCCTGCAGTTGTGCAAAGAGAGAGGCGCTAGCCCCGGATACTGGGAAAGAAAGTCCAAAACTACATGGTTAATCCACGAAGCTGGCCAGAGAATAGAACTAAGGCAAAAATCCAGAATGAAGGTATCTGAGGAACCAGGAAAATAACAGGTAGGACCAGCAAGGCATGCAACAGGATGGTCGATGGTTGGAATTCCACAGGCAAAATGCTGCGGCTGAACTGAGCTTTTGGTAAGACCCACAGACGCTCACACGTGTGGCCTGTTTTATTTTAAGGAATGGGATGGATTTAGGTGATTTTGGCCCTCTGCGTGTGTATTTCCAGGGACTAAGATCTTGTATTTGATAAGGGAAAGCTTTAATTGTTAGAAAAGTCTTCATTTACCAGAACTAAAATTTGCCTTTCTCTAACTTTTGCTCTATCAGAGTTCTGCCCTTAGGAAAAAGTTCAAACAAATTTGGTCCACTGTGCTCACGACTTCCCCTCAACAACTTGAATAGCGATTAGACCATTCGTTGGTGGTTTATTCTTCAAGACAGCTCCACTTCCTTTAACTGTTATCTTTGTTATTAGATTCCTAAAATCCTAATCAGGCCATGGTCAAAATTCCAATTTTTTAATATCCTTTAAAACATATTGCATCCAGAAGTAGACATAAGACCACACAAATACTTTGACTTTCTTTAACCATTATTCTAGCGTTGCTGCCTAAGATTGTGTTAATTTTGTTAGCAGTCTTGCCACATGTTGAGCTCATGCTTAGCTCAGAGCCAGCTATAACCCTTAAGCCATTTGCATATGGACTGCAGGAAATGGATATGAATGTGAATATTTTATTAGGTTGGGTTTTCCCAGAAAGATTCTTAGAGGAGAATGTGAATTCAAATTGTGTATTGGGGAAGAGATCCTCGGAAGCACCTATAAGAAAGTAGGGAAATGAGGCAGCGAAACATAAGCAGCCAATATGGGTGCTTACCATGCAGGTGATCACTGTGGAACTCAGTCCTGCTGGAGACTCTGGGAGACAGTGGAGAACGTGCGTCATGATTGTCCCCACTTCCCAACGGGCAAGGGAGTTGGGAGCATTTAATCACCAATTCCTGTCTCAGTTGAGGGCTGCTGGGGAGGGAGGTGCATGTTAATTCCAGTTACTTCCAGTGTGTCTCATATCTCCAGTGAGGCTCCGATCTCTAGAGAAAGCCCTTAGGCAGATGCCAGCAGTTGGAAACCCAAGAGCTGGCCTGTATGAGGAAGGTGAGTGTTGAGAGAGGGCAGGGCACCAATAGTATCTGCTATGGTGTGTGCTATGGAGCTAGAGAGAGATAGGGGGATAGATAGATAATAACATACATACACACAGATACAGACACCAGTGCAGATAAAGATACGAAGACAAAGAGCTGTAGAAGGCAAGGCACAGGTGTATTGGAGGGCTTGAAGTGAGAACGGTTCTTCTAGAATCAACCAAGAGACCACTGTCTCTTTATAGCAAGAGAAATCACAAAAGAAAAAGTGCAACCAACTGTCCTTTAAATAAATTTGTTATTAGCCTCTAGATTCTTTCTTTGCAATGATTTCTTAAATGGTGTCATTTTCTTTTAAAGATTGGCACCTGAGCTAACACCTGTTGCCAATCTTTTATTTTTATTTTTATTTTTCTTCTTCTCCCCAAAGCCCTCCTAGTACATAGTTGTATATTCTAGTGTGAGCACCTCTGGTTGTGCTATGTGGGACGCCACTTCAGAATGGCTTGATGAGCGGTGCCATGTCCGCACCCAGGATCTGAACCAGTAAAACCCTGGGCCACTGGAGCCGAGCATGCGAACTTAACCACTTGGCCACGGAGCTGACCCCTGTGTCTCTTTTACATAAAAAAATAATAAAATGCATGGTAGAAATTTAGAGAATTAAAGAAGAAAATCTATAGTCCCATCCTCCAAATATTAACATTACAGATTTTTTTTTATAATTTTTTTTTTTGAGGAAGATTAGCCCTGAGCTAACATTTGTCTCCAATCCTCCTCTTTTTGCTGAGGAAGACTGGCCCTGAGCTAACATCTGTGCCCATCTTCCTCTACTTTATATGTGGGATGCCTACCACAGCATGGCTTGCCAAGTGGTGCCATGTCTGCACCCGGGATCCAAACCCACGAACCCCGGGCCGCTGAAGTGGAACCTGCGCTCTTAACCGCTGAGCCACCGGGCTGGCCCCCAAGAGATATTTTGATTTGTCCTTCTAATGATTCTCATGCAAGTAAGTTTGGTTTTAACAGAATTAGGATCATCTTTCATTTATAATTTTTTTTCCTGCTGTTGTCATTTAGCATTATGACCTAAGCAAGGATTTCTACTTGATTAGAGCTGAGCAATCACCTGCTGATGGAGTTAGGCAAAGTTTCCTATCCCCATGGAATCTGAATCCAGGCACCCTTTTGGGGAATAATTTATGCCTGGTTCTCAAATGAGGTTCAATTATATAGGCGCAGAGCTGATAGATGGGAGGGTCCAGTGGCAGCCAGGTGATGGGGAGGGGAAATAGGTGACTTGAAAGGGAAAACAAATGAAGTCATGAGAAAAGAGAATGAAACCTGGGTAAGAATCAGGCGTTGGGTGGAGAGGGCCAGTGTGGCTCAATGGCAAGAATGGATCTCTAGGGACTTAACAAGTCTTCCGGTCCTCACCCTCTACCCTCCTAGATAAAATTTAGAATAAGCCACAAGAAAGGGCAGGGATCGCCTTGTAGGCCAACAAGAAAGATAAGCCCTGTAGATCATGAGGGTCAGAATGCCTGTTTGGGACAGCTAAACAGAAGGCCGGCCTATAGCAGTGTGCTGAAATGGTACAGGGGACGTCAATAGCAGAGATCAGAGCAGGTGGTACTGAGCTCTTAGCAACAGCAAGGGAGAGGGCCTCAAAGGATGTTAGCGGTCAAGCGTGGGTCAGTGCCACCACATGGGCAGTCCCAGCCAGGAGCAGAACTGGAAAGACAGCTGTGGAGAGACGTAGGGATCCTCCGTAGGAACGAGTGAAGGAACTGCAGGCAACAACCACAGGCAAAGCATCAGGCGACATGGAGGACGGCAGAGGTGCAGGCTGCGTGCAAATTATGTGAACGGCAGCGCTCTCCCTTCAGACTGCACAGAATTGGGAAATGCTAGAGTATTTGCCTTCTGGCGTGTTGGGCTTAGGGTAAATCACTAAAGTGAGTTAATTAGTATTCACAAGCTAAAAGTATTAAAAGCACTTCTTACTAACATTAACAGAAATACTCATGAAGTTCATTATATGGAAATCTTGTAATTTATTGAACAATTCCCCTATTGTTAGACACTTAGATTATTTATAATTTTTGAATCTTATAATAGTGTGAGAAATTATTTCACACCAAAGGCTCGTGCTACATATATTTCTTTAGGTTGGTTTCTAAGATTATGTTATCAGTTATTTAATAATAATTGTTATTTATCCCCTGACAAACAATATATATTTTACATTATATTTCACTCTGTAACATCCTTTAAGATAGGACTTTTACTTGCAGTAAAAAATATTTAGAGTAATTATATTCTATGTTCTGCAATTTAATAAATAGTATGCCATTCTAAAGTAACAGGTTTACTGGGAATTTCTAAAAGGGTCACTCGTTTTTTTTTTAAGTAGGTAATTATTATTTCCAAAATTTTTACTAAAAGAATTTAGAATGAAAAAAAAGTTAGAGAGGGAATGACCTTTCTCCTCAAAAATGTGAAAAATTTCATGAGTAGATACAAAGAGAGTTAGCAAAATTCCTAATGATTGCCACCTACAATTATAAGATTAAGATCAAAATTGTTCAAATGTCACTAAAACTTCAACATATTAGCTACCTTCTTTAAATAAATTCGGCTCAACAGACTCAATGTATCTAAATGTTTCTTTCAATGAAGTGGCACCTCTGGTTTAGGGGGAAGATGGCGACATATTTGAAAGAAACCTACACTGGAAATTTTTAGCTGTACCCAAAATCAGCTATTTGGTTGTGAGTAAGTCACTTAATTTCTTTAAGCCTCAGCATTTTTAATGTCTAAAATAACGAATTTAAATTATACAAAATAATAGTAAATGTATTAAAGACTTATTATGTGCCCCTACACCCCAGCATTGTATCCTTGATATTGTTTAATTTATACAGCTGTGTGAAGGAGTTGTGAAGTCTGTATTAATCGGGGTATACTAGATTGTGCTACAGTATCAAGAAAAGGCAGGAGGGAGGGAGGAATAGGAGGAGGTAGAGAGAAAGGGAAGAAGAAGGGGAGAATGGGGGGCAAGAGGGAAATCTCAGTGTCTTCATAAAGCAACATTTATTTCACGTGCACATAAAATCGCGTGCAGGTTGGGCCACTGTCCTTCATCCCAGTAGCAACCCTAGCTAGGCCATGTGGTCTCAAAGTCACCGCAGCAAGGGAAATGTGTGAACTGGAGGTCTCTACAAGATGTGTGTAAGAGCCAGACTGGAAGCGGATGGCTTCACATCCACCCACGGCTCCTTGGCTCTAGAGCCGGTCACTTGTCCCCCGAAATCTAACTGCAAGAGAGGCTGGGGAATGTAGTCATCTCAATGCCTAAGGACAGAAATGGTGAACACATTTCATTGCCTCTGCCACAATTACCATCCTCAGTCTACAGATAAGACAAGTGGGGCTCAGATGGACTAAGTAGCTTGCCTAAGGTCGCTCACCTTATGAGGAAATTCAAAGGGTCGCCAGAATCCAGGGCTCACCTACTGAACAAGAAGTTATGCAAACCTGAGTCTCCTTGCCCTTTGCACCCAGTGAACAGAGCGCTTGCTGGCACAGAGTCTTTTGATTTGTTTTCCGTTTTCAGTTTTTCACTACAATGCAGGATCTGCTTTCACATAGCCACAGAGACCAGCACATGGCAGAAATATTTAGCACAGATTTTTGTGACCAATCCTTTCCATTTATCAAACCCACTGTGGTGGGAAAGAGTGCCACCAGGCCTTCAGGGAGGGCTCTGCCACCCCAAGAAACTAGAAATGACTTAAAATAACCTTAATCCTTCCATGATGGGGTATTTAATTTACCATAAGTAGTTGTGATGGAGGGAAGCACTTTTAAATGACTGAAAACATCATTAAAGTTCCTAAATTTCTTATAATTTTTAACTAAATACAAATTAACTTTTCTTCCAACTGCCCAATTTGTTCAATAACTAGTTAAAACATTATGAGATGGGGGGGTGTGTGAAATTCATCCATCCACAGGATTATTACAGAACCCGAGACAGCATGAAATCCTTTTCTGTGAGACAAGACTCATAATTAGCGAGCAGTTTCTGCTCATTCAACTGGTAATATCTGACTTGATAAAATACAATCTATTTCTCCTGTAGAAATAGGTATTATTTATTACTTGATTAGATACATTTCATTTCTCCCATAAAAAGCATACTCTGTAATGGAGAAAGTGGCTACAGCTTCCCCAGCAAAAGTGAACCTCAGAGGTGCCGGGCCAGAGACCCAGACAGAGGGAAGTTACGAAGTGGCTCCGACCACTGACTCACGTTTGCAACACCAGTGACTCCTGTGGGTCAACATGACTGTTCCCAAGACACAAGGAGGATGTGATTTACGGCATTATTTAATTTGCTTCTCTGATTAGCTTCTCCGCTGCACAGATATTCAAAAGAATTCCTACCCATTCTCAGAGGTAGTAAAATCTGGTCAAATGTTTTATTGTTTCAGCCTGTTCTACCTTCAGAAAGACTGTTGATCCTCTTATGGCTTCTTTTTCCCCCCCAGGTTTGAATCTCTAGATCTGAGGTCTGAAACCCCAGATATTATCCACTTTCCATTTCCTATCCGACTGTTCTAAATTTCCCTAAATATAAAGGCTAAGCTACAGAAAAATATGTGCTCATGAAAGATTTAGTTTGCCCTGATTATCATCTTGCTGTTTACCATTTCTGTTGGCATAGGCAGGTAAAACTGAATGACAAATTTCATTTTTCTCTGGCTCTTGTGTATGTTAAAATAACGATACTGCAGAGCGTTATGTATAATGTATAAAGCGGTTTCACTTCAGATCAAAAGTATGTGTATTCCTCCTCCTTACAACCAACATAAATACGAGACGTTTTAATTTTACCTCCAAAAATGTTTATCAAAAGCTTAAGAAACACCATTTCTGTATATTTAAAATTTAAAAAATATTTTCGAGCTGATTCTGCTTCAGTCACGTCTAGAAAGAGTCCTGAACCGCTGCTGAATGTTGAAATAAACTTCACCCCCATCGCCAACATAGAAGGGAGGAGAGGAAATCACAGGATCACTCAGATATTGGAAATAAAGTCTGAAGGATCAGTGAATTTAATTCCTTAGCAAATACCATTGTTCTTTATATTAAAAAGTAAAGTTAGAAAAGGGTATTTATGCACACACCACTGCCCAATTTGACCACATAACTGCTCAGAAAGTTGTAGCAGTTTCTTCTAGAGATGTGAGATAAAATTTCAACAGCTACTTTGTTGTGTCATTTAAGGTTCTCAAATCCTGGGGGGTTTTTTGAGGAAGATTAGCTCTGAGCTAACATCTGCCGCCAATCTTCCTCTTTTTTGCTGAGGAAGACTGGCCCTGAGCTAACATCCGTGCCCACCTTCCTCTACTTTATATGTGGGGCGCCTGCCACAGCACGGCTTGAGCAGCAGTGTGTAGGTCCACACCCCAGATCTCAACCAGTGAACCCAGGGCCACCGAAGCAGAATGTATGAACTTAACCCCTGCGCCACCAGGCCAGCCCCTGAGATTAAGGTTCTTTTCTTTCCGGAGAGCTTTATGTTACAAATGGGCATCATAATATTTACACATTTAGTGGTTTGTTACTAAGAATCAGGGGACTGGATAGGAGCTTCACAATCTAATGATTTTCAACTGTACTTCTTCCAGGAGAAGAAAACTCACTGTTGGAAAGAGACAACCGGTGTCATGGAGGTCTTTCAAGCCCTCAGGTTTAGATAAAATCAGTTGTCAACAATGAATGTAAAACATAGCGGAGTCCCTCCAAGGCAGGGGTTTTTAACCCAGGCTGTACTTTACAAGCGCCCAGAGAGATTAAAAGCAAATAAAACATACCTGGGCCTAGTGTCTCAGTGCTTCTACTATGAAGCCAAGTTTGAGAATCACCGTCTTAAGAGTCTGTGCCTAGACACTGGATTAAAAAAAAAGAAGAAGCAATTCTCAAGAATTGTAGAAAAGTCTATTTAAAAAAAAATTCCTGTTCCTACCTATAATCCTGGCTCACATTTTGTATATCAAACTGATAGCTCACCCATCATGGCCTAGGAAGCCCCATAGAACGGAGGAAGAAAAGCTCCATTAAACATTAAACAGGAACTCTAAGGAAATGAAGAATTTTCTTCCCTCATTTTTATTCCTCTTCACCTGCCAACCGGAACTAATATCCTCCAACAAGAGCTGGGTTTAGAGTGAATACCGAATAAGGCAGTGTTGGAAGATGAACTTTACGTAGCCTCGACAGCAACAAAATCACTGGTTTTATTCTTTCTATTTCCCTCCCCATAAAGAGATGCATACATTTTTCTCTTAATCTATGTTCCACACATGGTTCTTGTATTATCTATGAAGAATCCCATACTTGATTCATTAAGGAGCCGGTTATAAAGAGCTGACAGAGAGCCAGGCATTGCACTCTGCTTTAAGAGTTCACAGGCAATTCCAAATCTAGACACGTTTACAAAATGTCCAGGAACACAAAAGTGGGAGTGGCCAGTTTTGGTGCAGTTCAGCGCCTTTCCCCTGCTCAGCAGGCATGACCACCACTGCCTGCGTCTGCCGCATTGTTAGCCCAGCTGGCTGTCCGGACGACAGAACCGTGCAGCAAGAGGCACTGCAGTGGGTCCATAATTAGACCAGGGCTTATCAATATTTTCACCTCCCAGAGGACCTTGCACATATTAATTGCCCAGTAAATGCCCAATCAATAAAAAAAAAACAAATGTTGAATTTCAAAGGGAGATTGTCTTCAACAGTTTCTTCTTATTCTATAACCATTAATAATAGAGGAAATGCAGAGATTGTCAATTTAGGTGGCATTTATTGCTTCTGACACCCACTTTGGAATTGTGGAATTTTCTTACTCTTTTGAAAGAAGAAATATAATTGGGATCGTGGGTCATGGCTGGTTTGGTTTGTGTGTGTGTGTGTGTGTGTGTGCATGTGTGTGTTACACAAGACCTGTCCCAGGTACTCTTGAGACTATAAATATGAAAAAAAAAGAAGCCACAGCATCAGGAACTATAATAGACATGTACATAAATGATATCATTTACTTTATTTTTATTATATTTATTATTTATTATCTCATTTGATTTAATCTTTCACAACGACCTTATGAGTTTTGATATTACTTTTTCTTAGATTTGTAGCTAGATCTTACTCCATAAACTCATTCTCTTTTCTATAGTAGAATTTTCTCCTCCCAAAATTTGTGTGTAAAAACAGAATATCAAGAGTATTTTAATGTTCAAACAGTTTTGGAAACCCTCAGTTAAGCAAAGTTAAAAACACTTCCTTACTACAGAACATCTATGGCTTTTAAATGCAATATTCATTGCAACTCTCTGAGAGTGATACGTACACAATGTTCACTGGGTTGACCATGGAAACTCTTGTTAAGATGACTTCTCTTGGGGACACTGTCTAAGGAGCAACGTTATGTGAAGTATTGCTCTATACTATACTGCCCTCAAAAGAGAGTTGAATAAATGCACAAATAGCCATCTTAAAAGCAGAATGTGGTCAGTGGTCTCAGAGAGGTAGAAAGAAGCCAGGACAGTTCAGAGCAAATAAAATACCTCCAGCTACTAGAGTAGGCTGCCCAGGAAATGTGACATTTAGACCCTATCATCAGTGGAGTCAATTTCCTCCCAGGACCCCACACTCCAAACCCACTGATTAGCAACCTTGGCTTCCATTTCGATGCCCAGGAAGCTCTAACAAATGCTAATATCTGGGCCCTCCTCCCACAGAGCCTGATTTATCTGCTGTGAAGTATGATCTATACATCAGGATTTTTAAATTTGCCTAAACCTTTGAGCAGTCAAGGTAGAGATGATAGCTGTGAACCTCGGCAAAATGTGTCCCTTGCCTTACCCACAATAAAGAACTGATGCTTTGTCTGCAACAATTCTCGTGCCACTCCTCTCAGCTGTTCCCGTAGCCAAAAGCCATGAACCAGGGGTAGGTTGTAACCTTATTTATATCTGCACCAGTGTTGCAGATGCGAGCAGGGTCTCCTCCTCCTTTCAGATTTTCTCTCCTGAGCTATGCCTCACATTTAAAATTAAGGCTACTGAATCATTTCAGAATCAGGATAATAGAGTCATTAACAGCACAAGCTTAGTGTCAGATTGCCAGAATTCAAAGATATTTACTAGGTTTCTAAACTTAGGTAAGATACCCAACTTTTCAAGTCTCAGTTCCCTCATTTGTGAAGCAGGGTTAATAATAATACCAATCCTTATGGAGTTGCTCCCAGGATTTTTACAAGTTAATCCTGGAAGCACCCAGAGCAGTGCCTGGCACATATTTGTCACTCATTAAATGTTAGCTGTCATTGACATCATCAGCATCATCATCATCGTTTTATCACTTTTTCAATGACCTCACATACCTTTCCAGAAATCAGAGACAGCTTGTTGGGAGCGTGTGAAGACCTGGGGGCTCCTTAGGGATGCAGGATATCAGGCTCCACTCCAGGCCTGCGTTTCTCAAGGTGAATTGCACACACATTCAAGTTAGAGAGGCACTGCTCAGGGTCAGGGGTTCTTAGCTTTGCTGCAGATTAGGATCACCTGGAGATCTTTTTAAACACCACCTCAGACCAACTAAATCATAATTTCTGGGGATGGGACCCAGACATCAGTATTTTTAGTGTCATCGGTGATTCCAGAGTGCAGCTAACATTGAGAAACTGTGATTTAAGTCTACAGATTTTCGATAGCCTCTAAAGTCCTCATTTTAGGCCAGCCTCTCCCTCCCTTTCTCTCCCTTTCTTTCTCCCTCCCTCTCTTCTCTCCTACTGATGCCAGATTCTATTTTCCTTTCCCCATTCCTCTGCTTATTCTTCCCTCAAACTTGCGGATTCTGAGCTCTAACTTCATAGGTGATAACTCCTTTGTTATTCCAAACTCATTGGCCCTTTGCGACTTCCTAGACGAGTGCCCACACCTGGGATTACCTTAATTCAGCCTGTAGCCTCATCAGCATCACCTGCATTTGCATCCGTTCCCACTCAAATCTGCTAAAGGGAAGGGTCTATTTCTATTTTAACTCCTAGTAGGTGAACATTTCTAGACATAAAAACAAACGAAACCTTTATTTGAAAAAGAAAGTTTGTCCAAAACATAACAAGCAGATGGATTGTGACACCCAATTTTTACAGCTTTCAGACTTCTTTTTCTTTCATGATCACATGAGATTCTCACAACAGCCCTTTAAAGTATTCTCAGCCCCATTTTGCACTCAAGTAAAGTGAGGTTCAGAGGAGCAAAATGACTTGCCCGTGTCCTCAGAGCTAGGAAGTGGCTAAGCCAGGTCTTAAACACTTGCCTTCTGGTATATTTAAGGCTGTTTCTTTCACACCGTGCTCCAAGTCAGAAGGTCCAAAATGCGATTGCTAAGTCAGCGTCAGGTGGCGCCAACTAATGAGAATAAAGTGGGAGCTGGGCTTGCCTCTGTCTTTGCCTAATTATGTCAGATGCCTAGCAAGACCCGCTTCTGTGGCTTAGAAGTTCTACACTAGACAAAAAATAGAGATCCAGGACTTTGAGTGTCTATTTTTCTTCAGTACCCTTCACTCTCTTCATTCAAAAACTTACCAGTCCATGGTCAGGCTTCTGTAAAAAACCACTGCAATATTTGCCTAGATAATGGGTTTCTGGCAATGCCCTTGACGTGAAGTGTACCTGTTTCCCACAGGCTCACCCAGCTTGCCACCACTCACTGAATGCGGTTCAGGAATAGAGGGGAGGGGGGTGGGGATAACTGCATATAACAGAAAAACAAAACAGGCACATAATAAAATAAATAAATAAGTAAACAGCATCACTTATCTCTCAAGAGCATTGAATTAAATGATAAAGCGCCACTGAAAAAGAAGCAAACCATTCCCGCTCCAAAAACATGCTCATTGCATTTTTCATTTCATTCATCATATTCTTCAGCTCCAGAATTTCTGTTTAGTTCTATTTATTGTATACTTGAAATTTGCTGAGAAGGTAGATGCTAATATTCTCACCACAAATAAAAAGTAATTATGTCAGGTGATAGATATTTTAATTACATGGATGGGTGTGTTAATTACATTGATTGTGGCAATCATTCATTTCACAATGTATATCAAGTTGTATCAGGTGTATCAAGTTGTACACCTTAAGTACACACAATTTTTATTTGGCAAAAAAATTAAATGCAGAACAGTATGTCTATAATTTATTTTCAGTAAAACTAAAAGTTTATGGTCATTTACCCATAGATACATACTATTTGCATAAAATAATGGTTGCCCTGGAGAATAGAAATAGGGAGTTATTTATTTTTATCTTTCCTCTTTAAATAAAAATTGTATATCAAGTTGGGGGTGGGGGCACAGACCAGAGGTTTACTCACCAGTCTGTCATGCTTCAAATAAAAACTACTCTTAGTACTTTAAAAAAATGCTAGCTTCATGATGAATGCCATTTTGAACACAGGCCACATCCAACTTTTTACAACATATGCACAAAACACTTATCAACACAATGCTAGGTACTTCTAGCATTTTATTGAAGCCAAATGAGGGTTTTAATGAAATGAAAGGCTGGGAGCATTTAGTTAGACATAGTCTCAGTCACCCCTTTATAGCAATAGAAACAATGTCATCTGTTTCTCTGTTCTAGCATAGCTTGTTCTGGAACAATGTGGGTACATCTGCACCAACCACTAGACTGAGAGAGACATCAGGAGGGCAGGGGCCATGTCTAACACATCTTCGTATCACAGCAAAGCCATGTTCAGTGTTTTGCGCATTGTATACACACATATTAAATGCTGAGTACTTTTAACTGAATTGAAAAACATTGACATGATTGTAGAGATTTGTTGTCTCCGTCCCAATGCCTAGAATAGCACTTGGCACCAAGTGAGCCCAGCATTATTAATGAATAAATAAACATCTGACTCAGTGAATGAATACATGAATTTTTAAAAAAGTGAGTGTGCTTTCCAAAAAAGCTAATTTATTTAGCAAGCTCTAGGGGATGGGAGGAACTAAGACTCGTAAAGTGAAAGAGCAGCCATCCTATAAATAAGTGAATAAGTTTTAGCCTAGTTATTTCTGATATTTTCTAGACATTTGATTGCTACATCTCAAATATTCAAGTTTGATATGTTTGGGACAAGGGGATTTCAGACCTTCAAAGTCCCCCTCTGACAATGATCAGGAATGAATGCTTTTTAGCTAGTACTGCCAGAATTTTCCAAATGCTTATATTCCTTCATGATCAGGATCCTGAAGGAGAAGGAAGCATCATGGAGCATTTTGCAAATGCTAGGCATTTGAGTATGCATCTAGCAAAGCCAGGATCAGAGCTGGACCTTTAATAAATCCATAAAGTATTTTTGTTGAAATACTATTCTTAAAATACTAGTTAGTTTTTGCATAAGCAACTAACATACTTGAATCTAATTGAGCCTCAGCCAGTTTTCAGGAATTATGGGGGATAGAGGAACAAATTAAATGACACTAACAAGAAGCAAGCAGATAAATCCAGATTGTGAGACATTCTACAGGAAACTGACTTAGTTTCTTCAACAAGTTAAGGGCATGAAAAATAAAAAGGTACAGGATACTGTTCTAGGTTAATATGTCTTAATGCTAATGATGACCTAATGCTACTTAGGTCATCACAATTTAAAGAAATGGGTAAGTCTTTTAAAAGACTTTTTTTTTGGATAATTGAAGACATTTGAAAATGGGCTGGAATATTGCATGATATCAAAAGTTATTGTCGACTTCTTGTTTCTGGCTCTGTATACAAGGAGCTTGGAAGTCCCCCGCCCCACCCTGACAACAAGTAAAACGAGTAAAAAGTTGAAAAAATTTAAAACCACTTGTGAAAGTCACAGTCCAGAGGCAGAGGCTCACTAAAGGACAGAGACCTAATCACAGGACTACAGAAGGCTTCCCCTCCCTCACAGCCCAGCACCACATCACTAAAGTCTTAGGTACAGCAGTTCCTCTTACCCCACGCATCATGTCTGGCTATCAAGAAAAAATTACAAGGCATATAAAAAGGCAAGAGACACAATTTTCAGAGACAGAGCAAGCATCGCAACCAGACAGGGCAGAAATGTTGGAATTATCAGAGCGGGAATTTAAGACAACTATGATTACTATGCTCTACAGTACTATGATTACTAAGAGCTCTAACAGATAAACAGCATGTAAGAACAGACAGGCAATGCAAGCAGAGAGATGGAAATCCTAAGAACCGAAAGGAAATGCTAGAGATCAAAAACACTGTGATAGAAATAAAGAATGCTTTTGAAAGGTTTAATAGCAGACCGGACACAGCTGAGGAAAGACTCCCTGAGCCTGAGATTATCTCAGGAGAAACTTCCAAAACTGAAAAGCAAAGAGAACAAAACAGAACAGAACACCCAAGGGCCGTGGGATGACTACAGAAGGTGCAACATATATGTAATGGACGTAGAAGAAGGAGAGGAACAGAAGAAACAGTTGAAAGAATAATGACTGACAATTTCCCCAAATTATTGTCAAGACACAAAACCACAGATCCGGGAAGCTCATAGAACACCAAGCAGGATATATACCCAAAAAAAGACACCTAGGCATATCATTTTCAAGTTACAGAGAATCAAAGATAAAAAAAAAATCCTGAAAGAAGACAGAGGGAATAAACATCTCACCTAGGAAGGAATAAAGATAAGGATTGGATCCAACTTCTTTTGAGAAAAGTGCAAGCAAGAAGAGAGTGGAGTAAAATAAAATGCTGAGAAAAAACCCCACTGACCTAGAATTCTGTATTCTGTAAAATAATCCTTCAAAAGTGAAGAAAACATGAAGACATTCTCAGACAAACAAAAATTGAGGAAATTTGTTGCTGGTAGACCTTGTCTCACAAGAAATGTTAAGAGAAGTTTTCAGAGAGAAAGAAAATAATACAGGTCGTAAACTCAGATCTACATGAAGAAAGAAACAGCATCAAAGAAAGATTAACTGAAAGTAAAACAAAAACGTGTATTTTTCATATTCTTAATTAAGCTAACAGATAACAGATTGTTCAAAATAATAATAGCAATAATGTATTCTATCATATAGCCGTATATATCCATATATACGCTTATATATAAATGAAATGGATGATGGCAATGATACTAGGGACGACAGGGAGAAATTAGTGTTATTTGATTATTATAAGATACACATCTGTGAAGCGGTGTGGTGTTAATTGAAAGTGGACTTGGATTAGTTGTAAAAGCATATTGCAAACTCTAGGGCAACCACTAAAAAAAAAAGCTTGAAAAAGAAGTATAACTGATATGCTAAGAAAGGAGAGAAAAAAGAATCATATAAAATGCTCAACTAAGAGACAAAAGGCAGAAAAAGTGAACAACAAAATAGGAAGAAAAAACAAGGATAACAGAAAGAAAACAGTAACAAATATGGTAGACATTAATCCAACTATATCAATTATAACTTTGAATGCCAATTGTCTAAACGTACAAATTAAAAGACAGAGATTGTCAGAATGGATCAAGAAACATGACCCAACTATATGTTGTCTGTAAGAAACCCACTTTAAATATGAAGATACATAGATTAAAAGCAAATGGATACAGAAAAAAATATACCATGCTAACACTAATCAAAGGAAAGCAGGAGTAGCTATATTAATTATGACAGAGCAGACCTCAAAGCGAGGAGAGTTATGAGGGATAAAAGGGCAATACATAATATTAAAGTGTCAATTCTCCAAGAAGACATAACAATCTTTAATGTGTATGCACCTAACAACAGATCATCGAACTACATGAAGTGAAAATTAGTAGAACTTCAAGGAGAAATAGATGAATTCACTATCGTGATTGGAGACTTCAATACCCCTTTCTCAGAAATGGACGAGACCTAATAGGCAGAAAACCACTAAGAACTTAGCTGAACTCACCAACACCGTCAGTCAATTGGATATAATTGACATCTATTGACTACTTCATCCAACAACAGCAGAATACACATTCTTTGCAAGCTCACACAGAGCATTCACCAAGATAGACCACATTCTGAGCCACAAAACATATCTTAAAAAATTTAAAAAGAATAGAAATCATATAATGCCTGCTCTTAGACCATAATGGAATTAAACTAGAAATGAATAATGGAAAGATAACTGGAAAATCCTAAAACATGTGGAAGTTAAACAACACACTTCTAAATAACACACAGGTCCAAGGAGAAATCTCAAAGGAAATTTAAAATATTTTGAACTAAATGAAAATGAAAGTACAAATTATCAAAATTTGGGGATGAAGTGAAAACAGATCTTAAGGGAAATTTATAGCATTGAATGCATATATTAGAAAAGAAGAAAGATCGAAGTATCCCATCTTAAGAAGATAGAAAAGGAAAAGCAAAGAATACCCAAAGTAAGCAGAAGAAAAGAAATAATAAGAATTAGATCAGAAATCAATGAAATTGAAAACAGGAAATCAATAGGGAAAAATGCCAAAACCAAAAGATGGTTCTTTGAAAAGATCAATAAAGTTGATGGCCTCTAGCCAGGATAACTAAGAAAAAAGAGAGAGGATACAAATTACTAACATCATAAATTTAAGAGGGGACATCATTATAGATCCCATGGAAATTTTAAAAAAAATAAAAGAATACTATAATATGCTCCACATCACATGTCATCAGGAAAATGCAAATTGAAACAACAATAAGAAACCACTACACACCTATTAGAATGGTCAAAATCTGGAATACCAACAACAGCCAATGGTGGTGAGGATGTGGGGCAACAGGAGCTGTCACTCATTGCTGGTGGGAGTGAGAAATGGCACAGCCACTTTGGAAGACAGTTTGGCAGTTCCTTTTGAAACTAAACACACTCTTCCCATAAGATCCAGTAATCACACTCCTTGGTATTTACCCCAAGGAGTTGAAAACTTACGTCAACACAAAAACCTGCACATGGATGTTTATAGCAGCTTTATTCATAATTGTCAAAACTTGGAAACGACCAAGATGCCCTTCAGTAGGTGAATGGGTAAATAAACTATGGTACATTCAGACAATGGAATATTAGTCAGCACTAAAAAGAAATGCTCTATTAAGCCATAAAAAGACATGGAGGAATGCATATTTTAAGTGAAAGAATACAATCTGAAAAGGCTACATACTATATGATTTCAATTATTTGACATTCTAAAAAAGGCAAAACTACTGAGACAGTAAAAAGATCAGGGGTTCCTGGCTTGGGGCAGAGGGATGAACAGGCGGAACACAGGATTTTTAGGGTAGTGTAAATACTCTATATGATATTATAATGATGGATACATGTTATTATACAACTTTCCCAACGAGTCGAGTACACAGCATCAAGAGTGAACCCTAGGGTAAACTATGGGCTGTAGTGCATCGTGATGTGTTAATGTAGGTTGTAACAAATGTACGATGTCAATTGTAACAAACATCCCACTCTGGTGCGGGATGTTGTTAATGGGGGAGGCTATGCATGAGTCGGGGCAGAGCGTATATGCGAGATCTCTGTACTTTCCTCTCAATTTTGCTGTGAACCTAAAACTGCTCTAAAAAATAACATCTTAAGAAAAAGTTGTATTAGGAGAGAGAATGGTATTGTGGACATGCAAGTAAAAAATATCTCTATTTTTAGTGAGGTGCATTGAAGTACATACTGATGAAGCGACATATTTAGAACATACATTAAAAGTAATTCAAAAATAAAATAGAAAAAAGAAACAAAGTAAGAAGCAAGTGTGGAAAATTCTGATAACTACTGAATGTGAATGATGATAATAGGGGATAATACTCTTTATATTTTCATGTAACATTTTATTTAATGTTACATTTTAACAACAAGAAAATGGTTCACGGTAAAAACTGAGCCCAGAGTATAGCTCTCCCTGAAGGTGATCAACTTTATCCAGATCTTGTTACCCTTTAAGAGTTAGTCTACATATCACTGATTAGTTTGCTATATTCTATTTATGAGACCATGCCATCTACCCTGCTTTGTGCTTCGCTTTTTCACTTGTCTGAGGGACTTCATAACATTATATGTAGAACCGTATCGTTCTTCTTAATGTCTGCGTGTGATTCTATTTCACAGACAGTATTAATGAACGTTGCTTTGTCTGTTCACATGTATGATAGTGAAATGACTTCTGGGTTAAAAAAAAAATCAATGGAAATGTTTTGTCCCACTCTCCAATGATGCATGCCTGACCAAGGGAGCCGGAAAGAGGCCTTTTAGCCCCAAGCCCATCACTAATGGGAAAACTGACACGTTTTTATTCATTCTGTCCCGGTCTTTCCCGACCCGTAGAGACTGAATGCCACGTGTACATGGGTATGCCTGGGTATCTGATAAAATATTTTTTCTTTTCAAAATGAATGAAATAACGTTACCCAGTGATAACAAGGGAAAATATTGTCAGAGGAGAAAATATATATTTTCCCAAGCTGAAAAGGATATAACTCTAAATGAAAGATCAATTTAAAAGAAAGAATTTGTGTTATCCAGAAAATTGTTGTCAGAGGAGAAAATATATATTTTCCCAAGCTGAAAAGGATATAACTCTAAATGAAAGATCAACTTAAAAGAAAGAATTTGTGTTATCCAGAAAATTGTTGATACAAAATAACTTTGAAAGTGAAATACAGATTTTTCTGAGGTTTGTAGCCAAAATAAGAAAGATAAAGCTATGATTCTAGTTTGACTTTCTCTTTCTTTCTGTGTTCTTCTAAGGTAACAGTAATCATTGTTAAAATATTTTAAAGTATTAAATTATTAAGTAATAAAAATGATAATTGGGGGCTGGTCCTGTGGTGTGGTGGTTAAGTTCACACACTCCACTTTGGCAGCCCAAGGCTAGCTGGTTTGGATCCTGGACATGGACCTGCACACTGCTCATCAAGCCATGCTGTGGCAGCATCCCCCATACAAAATAGAGGAAGATTGGCACAGATGTTAGCTCAGGGCCAATCTTCCTCACACAGACACACAGAAAAAGATAATTGTTGGGCCAGCACTGGTGGCCTAGTGGTTAAGTTTGGAACGCTCCACTTCAGCAGCCCAGGTTCTGTTCCCCAGCGCAGATCTACCACCACTCATCTGTCAGTGGCCATGCTGTGGTGGGAGCTCACATACAAAAAGAGGAATATTGGCAACAAATGTTAGCACAGGGAAAATCTTCCTCAGCAAAAAAAAAAAAAAAGAGGAAGAAGAAGAAGAAAAAAATGATAACTGTTAAGGTTCTTTTTCAAGAAAGAAGACTAAGCAGTTAACTGTAAAGGCAATTTACACTTTACAGTTTCAATATATTTACATTCAATCAGGAAAATGATTAAATGACATGTAGGAATTCAAGCAGAAATAATAAATTATGAAAAAGTTTGTTTTCCTATCTCCTGGTACACTGCTATATGGAATGATACAATTGATCCTCACTATAAAGCAAAGAAAAGGAAAGGAAGTAACGTCAGCATGAGGGCCAGATGGACTAAAACCAGAGCCCAGAGTCCAAGTGCATTTATTTTCAGAGCATTGGTAAGGGATGGGATGGAGGAAAGGTGAGGTCTCCCTTTGGTCTCTCAGGTCTATTTTGGCTCACCAGCTCTATAAAAGCTACTTAGCAACTCTAGGTACTTAAGAGGAGCTGAACAATCTCTCTACATCATGTCTATGACTCTGAAAAGTGAATCTGGGAAATCAAAGTCATAAATCTCTTTCTAACTGTCTTCCAAAGGAAATGATTTCTCAAATGACTTTTATTGGAATCGTAAGTCCAACAAATAAATCTAGAGATACCATTAAGCTTCTCAAGTTGGAAATAGAAAAATGGGTTAAAATATTAGAGCAGAGAAAACAGAACTATCTGCTCCACTTTTTCAAAGTCCTAGTTAATGTTCCTGAAGCCAAGAGGATGCCCTCCAGTGTACACAAAGCATCTTTAAATACATTATCCCATTTGAACCTCACAGTCACGCAAGAGATAAACAGGGAAGGTAATTTAAGACCAAAGAACTCGTCAAGTATTTTGCCTGAGATCAAAACAATAAGTGAATAGAAAAAAATCAACTTTTACGGCATATCCTATTTGTAGGCATCTGAAGCAACATTCAGAAGGATAAAGGTAAATTACATTCAGGTTGATTAATGTCCTATCTATCAAAAAGGCTTGATTTATTGCACTGCTCTATCAACAATATTTTTGTTGTTCAATACAACTTTAAATTGTATTCTTCATAATTTAAGGACAGTAATTAAGTACAAGAAGCCAAAAGCAGGAATAGAAGAAGCAGGTTTCCTAAATATTGATCACTCTTTATAATATTCCAACATAAAGAGCTGGAGCCAGCACTTTAGATCCACAAGTGGTCTAGTTTGGTAGTCTCTTAGGGGACTAGGAGAGAGAAATCCTCCCAGTCATTCTTCCTTCTTGGTATTTGTTCAGCCAGAAGAATCCAGCTTTTACATATAGACGAGAGTCCATATGGGTCAGAGTCTGGTGGGGAGACAGAAACCACATCAACTGTGATGGACTTTGCCTGTGTGAGCTTGACTGGGCCACAGTCCCAGTTATTCAATCAAACACTAACTTAGGTCTTGCTGTGAAGGTATTTTGTAAATGTGATTAAAGTCCATAATGGGTCAACATTAAGGAAGGGAGGTTAAATCTGAATGGACCTGATTTAATCCATTGAAAGGCCTTAAGAGCAGACCTGACGTTTCTCTGGTGAAGAAGAAATCCCACCTGTGGACAGTGAGTTCGGCCCATGCCCAAGGGTTCCCACCTGCTGTTCCTGACAACTTGCCCCACAGATTTCAGTCTCGCCTCGTCAGTCCCCACATTCATGTAAGCCAATTCCTTGGAAATTTTCTATATATATATATATACTGGTTCTACTTCTTTGGTTGCTCCTTGTCTCATATACCACTTATTTGAACAGTGAGAATTTAATACAAATAATTGTTAACTAGGGAAAAAAATTAACTGAGCAACTGAAAGGGTAAAAAGAGAAAGCTGAGGTATTAGAGGGGTAGCAACTGCAGGAAGCAGCTACCACCTCTAGTGCTCAGGGCACAAAGGAAAGAAAGAGAGAGGTTGGAATTATTAAAATTTAGAAACTTAGAAGATCGAGCCTGTGGCCTGGGACAGCCCTCTGAGGAGCCGAAAGGTGCTGGTGTCTCTGAGTAGGCGTTGCAAGGCTGGTTTGGAGAATAGGGAAAAACTGTGAATTGGTTTCAGCTGCTGCTGCAGGAAGGCCCTGCTACTGCCAGAGTGAAGACGTCAGGATGAGCGATGCTCACCCGGAACCATCAGCGGACGGGCAGGGAGCAAACGGGAAGGGGCGTGTCTGCTCTTTCCCCTGCAGCCTTCCAGTCCCCTTATGGTGCTTACTAACGAGGAAACTAACAAGGGTCCAGTTGGAAAAGCAAACATATGGTTTGCATGTGATGCAAACACTCAGAAAGATAAAGGTAAATTAGATTCAGGCTGATTAATTTCCTATCAATCAAGAAGACTTGATTGAATGCATTGTTCCATCCTGGCAGGTAGATTTGGCCTTGAGAGAAAAATAGCTTAATAAGTGGAACAGGGTGTTCCATTTTACATTGCTCAGAATGTAGATATGAAAAAGTTATGTTTTCCCAAAGAAGAGCCAAAAAAGCATATGATTGGACATATCTGTGGCACACTACTTCTTAAGTCTTTCACTTTATAAATATAGCTCAATCGAAATCACCTACTGCCACGTTTCATTCTTTTAAAAAGCAGCCACTCAAATCCTCTTCTGCTTAAAAGCTCGCTTCATATGCAAGACATTGCAAGCTCATTTTCACCTCTATCAGTCCACTGGAAAGTCAGCAATAATCACATTAATTGCCAAAACACTTTTAAAAAATACTCGAGCAAATTAGTCTTTGAATTGGGTCTGAAGTGGGGACAGAGTAGGAGTAAATTCTCTCTACTTAGGGGTTATGCAGTATTCCAACTGCGAGTAAAAAGTGCTAGTAGGAATAGAAAGTAGCATGAAAAAGTGGTAGATATTGTAACGCAAGAAAAGATGAAAGACGGAGACCAACTCAACACAGAGAATGAGGAAAGGAGGGGAATCTGGATCACCCTGAAGTTGTTTTGTTTTTAGCAAAACTAGGCTAAGGCAATAAAAAAACAAAAACAAAAATAGGTCATTCATTGTAGATCATAGGTGTTTATTGCACAAACACTCCTGCATGCCTTCTGCTCTCACCTTAGAAATCAACCTGAAGTTTCTTGAAAATGCCATGTTTGTTTCACGTACTTATAACTTTTGACAAGTTCTGCCTTCTGCCTGAAATGCCTTTCTTTCCTCATCTTTTGATAAAGAACTTATTTAAACTGCCGGTCACGATTCATAATTCACATGTGTTTTACGTAAATATTGTCTCTTGGAGTCACGCAGCTTGACGGCCTTCCTCCAGGCAAAGGACGTGCTACTTTCTTTCTTCCTTCCTTTCCTTTCTTCTTTCTTTCATCTATTATCTATCTATCTATCTATCTATCTATCTATCTATCTATCTGCCATTATTAGTCAGCTAAGGCTGCTATAACAAAATGCCACAGACTGGTTGGCTTAAACAGCCGAAATTTATTTGCTCACAATTCTGGAGGCTAGAAGACCAAGATCAAAGTGCTGTCAGGATTGGCTTCTGGTGAGGCCTCTCTTCCTGGTTTCTAGATGGCTGCCTTCCTCCTCTGTCCTCACATGACCTCTTCTCTGTGCACACACTGAGAAAGACAGATCTCTGATGTCTCATCCTCTTCTTATAAGGATACAGGCCTTATCAGACAGAGCCCTACCTTTATGACGTCATTTAACCTTAACTACCTTCCTAAAGGCCCTATCTACAAATATAGTCATGTGGGGGCTTAGGACTTGAACGTATACATTTTGGGGAAAACAACTCATTCCAAAACTGTGTCTATATTGAAGCCCTTGCTATTTCATGTCTGCTTACCCCTTGAGCTTGATTTCCTTATGGTGAAAGACTATATCTTATATATCTTTGTTGCATGTTAAAGATGGCTGCAAACACTTTGACATTTCTACTGATAGCTGGGATTTATTTTTCCTCCCCTTTAATTTGGGCAGGCTCTGTTACTATTTTGACCAATACGTTAGAGTAGAAATAACATTGTTTCAGGTTCCACTATAAGCCTAAGAAACTAGCAGCTTCCACTTCCTGTGTTTTGTAACAGTTGCTCTTGGATCCAAACCCCCATAATATAAGGAAGCCCAAGTAGTACCAGGAAAGAAACCACACGGAGAGAAATAAAGGCCCCCAGCTGACAGCTCTGACTATGCTCTTAGCAGACAGCCAGCACCAACTTGCCAGCCAGCAAGTGCACCATCTTGGAAGCGATTCCTTGAGCCCAATTGATACCAGGTAGGGATGAATTGCTGGCAAATCTTGATCAAATTACACATTTTTAGCAAAATAAATGACCGTTCTTTTAAGCTACTAAGTTTTGGGGTGGCTTGCTACCAATAGATAACCTTCCTCCCACTATGCGCATGTTCTCTGTGCTTAGCACAGTGTCCGAAGCATTTTGAAGTTAACATTTCATGTATAAAGGATTAATGGATATGCAAGGTCCCATGCAAGATGAAATGGATGTTACAGACATGCTTGATATATAGTTTTGCAAGCTCTGAACTACTGGTCTAATAGGAAATATGACATATATACTATTACAATATAGATTAGAATAAGTGACCTAAAAATTAAACCAACAAAATGTTATGGTGCACTGTAAAAGAAAAACACAAAACAGAAGTGCATACTTTACGAATCTTTAGGTTGCAAGCAATAGGAAACCTGACTCAAACAACTTAAATGATATAGGAAATTTACTGAATAACATAAATCTAAAATCCTGAAAAAGGGTAGGCTTCTGGTCAGTCATGGTCCAGCAGCTCAGCAATGTCACTCAAGACCTAATTTCTCTTGCCTTCTCCTGCAGTGTCTGCTTAAGCCTGAATTTGTATTCCTTGTACATAACAAGATGGAAGCAGCAGCTATGGAGGGATTATATGCTTCCTTTCTAATTTCCAAGAGAAAAAGAATATCTCCATCAAAGAAATAATGAAGCTACTTTCTCAGAAGCCCCCATCAAATCTCCTAACATCTCACTCGTGTGCTTATTCATCAGCCAACCTCTATGGCCAAAGAGACTGAGTGTTCTTGTTGATTTAAGTCAATCAGAAACTACTCTTGGAGGAGGCCTATGGACTACATGAGGGAGGGGTGAGTGTTTTAACCAAAATAAGAATACTAATACTAGCATAAGGGAAAATGGATGCTAGATAGTCAAAATCCTCAACTAACATATATTTAGAGAAGATGTGATATTTTAGATAGGCTTTGAAGAATAAGTGTATATGGGGAGGGGACTGCTAGTGAGGGGGACAGCATAACCAGAGCTCGGTGTGAGGAAAATACAATGAATATGAAAGAAACATCAAATGGCATAGTTTGACAGGAAGAACAGAGGGATGCTTAACCTGGAAAACACAACTCATGAGAGATTTATTTGTGGGTTTTTAGGTATTCTTGAACCCTCTAAAATGATGTAAAGAATGTCAGGTTTATGAACAAATGGGCATCATCCTGGGGGAAAAGTCCATAGATTATTAAGCGTGTGAGTAACAAAGAACAAACAAAACAAAACAAAAAGTAACAATGACTAGAACACAGCAACACATTAGAAAATTCCACTAGTGACCTAGGGCCACACTGAGTGCTAATGTGGAAGCTCTTAAAGGCCAGGGTAAAAGGTTTGCACTTAATTGAAAGACTGGCAAGGCTCCTTTAAAAAGCAGATTGGGAGAATTAGCTGATTTGGGTGGATAATAAATTTAACATTGTCTACCGATTTTAAGTGCTGGTAGAACAGTGTCTAAACAGGAAATTGGAATGGGGAACTGAGGTCCTGGGTAACAAGTGAGGTTGAAGATACACTGGTGGAAGTTTAGAAACAGAAGTTAACATGATTATTGGCATGTAGATACAATCAAAACAACAGATTCCACCACATTCTTTTATTGTAGGTCATGTTACTGTTCCAGCGTTCAGTTCTTGAGTACTCACCCAAACTTAAGTTCTTTCGTCTAATGAGGGCAGTGTGTAGGGAAAGGAAATTGGCTCAATGGAATTCATTTTCCATTAGAAGTATTTTTCTTCATAAAAATTCAAGTTTAATTCCCTACTGCTTTTCAAAATGATACAGGGGCAGTGAGTCAGCATGCTTTTCTCATGGGATTCTTAGCTCCCCAACAGGGCAAATGTCTCATGATAATGCCTATTAATTTCATGAGGTCGTATGGTTTATTAAATGACTTTTTAAACCTATTAGGGAAAAGTAGATCTTATTATGGGGAAAAACTTCAGATTTGATATTTCAGGTTTTCTTTCCAACTAATGGTTAAGATTTGATTCGATTCAATCATTCCTAAATAGTTTTGTACAGTAATAAATCCTTCAACTGGGTAGGCAGCAATGCAGATAAACCACTGGCAAGTTAGAGTTGGAGGGAAAAGGAATAGTATTATATACTATTCAGTGACATTCGGTTACAATCATTCATGTGAAACTGGTTATAATTGCTAGGTAATAAATGGATTTGTTCTACATTAGGCATTTAGGATTTGCCTTTAAATAGTAATTAGCATAAGTAAGTAATTTCAGAGTGTTTATTAGTGAATAGTTGTGTATTATTGAGTGTTTGCAGAATGACATATGATTTGTAAGGAAAATGGAGAGCAGCAGTGCGTTGAATAAATAACAGAATTTTAAAAGTTCTTTTCTTTAAGCACTATTTGATTATTACCCCAATACCTGAATTTCATCAGCTTCATTCTTCACTTTTACGTATTCTTACAATATTATATCTTATCCTTACAATAAGAAAAAAGACTTTAAAACCTGTGGTGCATCCAAGATGTTAAAATTTTCACACACGGTCTTCTAGGAAATTCTGTGAATCCCCAGTTTACTCTTGGGAGAGTCCAGATTAGCTCCTTCGTTATTGATATGCTATATTACAGTATTTAAGGTTCATTTTTCTCTTTACTAGCATCTACTTTATAATGGAAATCTTTTTATAGGAGGTTTTTCAATAGTTTTGTAAAACTATTATTTCTCAGTTCTTTCTCTCTCTTGTTTTTTCATTTTTACAGTCATAGAAAGACAGTAGCGCTTTGAAACATAATTCACAATACATATCATTTGTATAGCAATCTTATAACAAGAAGACTAGCAAAGAAAGCGGCATCAAGAACATTAATCAAATTGTGATATTATTCACTTGGGCTTAATGAGACAGCTATCCAACTCGGTAAACTGGCAATTTTAGGATGCTGTATGAGGCTGTGGCTAGCCTTGTGAGAACTGACTGCATCTTACACAATAGATTCTTTATCTCTGAGAAAGTCACATCATTAAAAAACACATTTGGTTTTAGTCAGTTTTATTTACTGGCATCTCTGGACATAGCCACAAATGCAGAAGCTAGCTTAAGCTGCATTTCTAGTGCTTTAGAAGACAAATCTTCCACTATTGGCCACAAATGGCATGAACCAAGATCAGATAATAACAGAGGAAAGAGTTTTTATACAAGATAGATAAAAAAAACTTTTAAAATGCATTTATAACCAAGCCTAACAGCTAACGACAGGGATTTCCATCAGTACAGTAGCTTTTGATTGTAAGGCATAGGTTCCTTAGAATGATGGTTTCTACATGCCCACCCACAGACCCATTGGGTTTCACAGAGTTTCTGTTAGTCTGCAGTAAAATAAATCAAATATGGGCAGCACAATAAATTTATCATAGTATTAAATTTATTTCGTTCAAAGGAAAGTTTTTCCACTCCAAATGTATGTCTTTCAAAAGTTTTTGGTGTTAAAACAGTTTATATTATAAAATGACAATAAAGATGATATGATTTTTGGTTTTGATTGCGTTCTTTTAATTAAAAAAATTGGCACCCCTATACTTATCCTCCTCTATTTTTTTTGAAACTTTGCTTATCTACAGAATCTTAAAGTTTGGAAACTGCTGAGCACCGAGATCCCTAACAAGCCCTCTGAGATCAGCTATGTCCCGCTGCGCTCCACTCTCGGGCAGCCCATTTTCAGTGCACGTTTACACAAAAACACCACGTGATCTTACAGAATATCCTAAACCATGGGAGAGACATGCCCTGGGCAACAAGTTGCTTCCCTCTGGCATTCCAACTGCACTTCTAACATTAGCACGGCCGTCAGAGGGGTGGCTTGTCATCTAGGCTGGCAGATCGGTGTGGGAGATGACCTGGATTAGAGACAGGGGAGAGAGAAGGAATCTACGTCTGTCTCCATGCAAGGACAAAACTGTCTTAATTCTGATTACTTCACTTAAATTCTTGCCTTTCATTTACAGAAAAACATAACAGGATTCAGAAAGCCTTTGTGGTTTGTTTATGGTCTCATAGCTAGTGGCAGACCCAGAGTTCACAGATGAAATATCTCTGACTTTTCTGAGTCTCAAGTGACTTCAGCCTTTAAGAAAAGGATCTGTCTTGGGACGATTTGGGGATTATCTGCTGAGGCAGACAGATTGCAAACAATTCAAGAAAATTTTGTGGGGATTGTGAACAAGGCACCTGACATCACATTATTTGTGAAATGTGATCCTAATATATTATTTCATAAAATAATCCTTGATCTACCCACCCCATGAAATGTTTTGCATTAATTTGTAATTTGCTATTCTGTTGGAGATAACACATTCTAGTCTCTCTGCTTGGTTCCACATGGTTAAACGACTCCTTCAGTTCACAGCTATTTTTTAATTAAAGGAAATGCATGCTTCCCTCGGGCCATGCTTCTCAACTCTGAGAAAAGTCATCTAACTGAATCAAGGCAAGATTAGCACATTTTTCTAAGGAAATTGTGTTTGGCATGTCTGTGGCTAACTGACTTATTCTGACTTTTCCAAGACAGAGGATGCAGACAGTTTGGAAAATTTTCTGAAGAAGAAACCAGTCAGGGAACACAGGAAAATAGATGGAACATCTTAAAGCCATCTCCTCACCCTGCCCAATAATATTGGTGCTGGGCAATGGAGTAGTGTTTGAGCCATCCTGTCGAGGGTTAAACCTGAAGCCTGCTTTAGAATAAGATTTGGATTTATTCATTTTATTTCCCATTGCTTTCCTCAATACCTTTAGTTTTCTTTTCTCCCACAAAATATTCCAGACATTATTAATTTGTGTTTTTAAAGTCTTTAGATTGTTATTACACTGTTGGCCATTGCACTTTAAATCCAAACAGGCCTTTATAGACGTCATTGCTATTCTCAACAAAAGTTGTCTGTCTAGATTTTACCTTGGTTGCAAATATCTTTAAAAATCAGCCTTAAGAATAAGTCCTTTTATTTAGATTTATACTTTTGCCTTGAGCATTTCTTTTATTTCACTTGCCCTGAGGGAACTTTTAACGAGCAACCAGTACAATATACTTGCTACTGAACACCTGTGAGTTCAAGCTCCAGGAGATTGTAAGTTTGACATTTTATTTGACTTTGAATCTGAAAGCCAGGAAGAAGGGAATCTTGCGAATGTTGTGGGAAATAGAGTGTGGGATGTGGCTGCCGTGGAGGCCAATGCTGATCTCGGGATTAGTCAGCTTATTTCAATAGGCCAACCTATCAAATAAGAGGAATATGTTTGAATATTTGGAGAAATAAGAACTTTGAATGAAGAACTCTAAATACTGCCTGTCTGTGTTAACTATTCTTTCTGGGGGAAAAGGGAAATGAGACATTCAAAAGAGAGTTGCTGACTGTGCTGTATAACTCAAAATAACCAAAATACTCTATAGTTTCATTGCTGCATCCCTGGAGGGTCCCAAGAACAAGACAGTAACAGAAGGAACAAGAGGAAAAAGTACTCTGTACTTGAGGAAAATTGGGGGCCCCAGCTGCCCTCTCTTGGGAAGTGAATACTGTGATAAGATGACTATAAGCCATTTTGTGAATCAGGCTCAGCTACCCCAGTTCCTGTCTTCCCCAGGTCCTTGCAGCTAGATCTAGGTTCAGCCTCAGGACTCACTCCTGAGCCAGTCCTAGATGACGGAGGGCATGCAGCAGGAAATCCCATGGTCCCTGTCCAATGGGATGTGCAATTGAGTCAGAGGCTTCCCTGTTGAGTTCTGTAGGTTCCAACACAATTGTTGGGCTCCCACATCTTCCTCAGTGTCCATGGCTGCCTCCCCATCAAAGCAAAGATCTGGGCTCCTGAGAAGAGTCCAGTGTTCCTGACCTCCCATTTGGTCCAGGGTCTGAGTCTAAGCTACTGCCTCGAAGTCCCCTCTGGACTCTGCCCAGCTGCCCTCCCTGGTGCTCTAGCCCCTTTGGAAAAGGAGAGTCCTCTGTCTCCTTCCTCTTTGACTTGTGCCTTTGTATCCTGCCCTTCCTCTGTTACCAGGGGAGAGGAGCTAAGAGAAGAGTTTGTCTCTCTACCTCCTGCCAGCTAGTGAGGAGTCCACCGAACATGAACAACAAATCTGTCACCAGCACCACCTTTCAAGAGCCTGACCTCACCTAGACCTATGGGACGCAGCATCCCAAAGTGGCTAATAGTATAAGCCACAGCAGCAGACTGCCTGGGTCCAAACCTCTGATCCATCATTTGCTAGAACTATGACTTGGGACAAGTTATTCAACCTAGCTGAACCTCAGTTTTCTCATCAGGAAAATGAGGCTAGTAACATACTTAACTCTTTGAGTTGGTATGAGAATACGGTAAATGCTCAGGAAGGATAAGCTATTATTATGTTGCTTATCTAGTCCCATACTCAGTACGTCTGATCAAATACCTCCTTTCAAATGTTTGTGATTATTTAGAGCAGCTTTTAACAAAGGAGTATGGCAAGAATTGTGTTACCATATTGCCTAGCAGCCTCTTGAGGCACACAAGGAGATGACTAGAGATAACTGCAGTTTGGGGGAGTAATGCTTTAATTTTTACTTTGTAAATTGACTTTTTTTAAGAAGTTTGAAATAATATCAGACATACAAAAAGTAGCAAGATTACTACAAAGAAATACCAATATACCCATTATCCAGAGATCCTTCCAAATTTTGCCAATTGTCTCAGTCATGTCTTTAAAACAAAAGCACCACTCCAGGATCTCATATTGCACCCACATGTCATGGCTGTCTAGTCTGCTTCAGTCTGGGGCAATTGCTCAGTATCTCCTTGACCTTCATGACCTAGACATTTCTGGAGCTGCATGGCATTCCTTTTGTAGAGTGTCTCTCAACATAGGTTTGTCTAATGTTTCCCCTTGAAGTGAACCAGATTGTGCATTTTTGGCAAGAATATCTCAGAAGTGAGATTGCTTCTTATCCGGTGGCACCTGATGCCAATTTGTCCCATTACCAATGGCAGTAATTTGATTTCTTGATAAATATAGTGTCTGCCAGTATTCTCCTCTGTAACATTACTCTACAATTAACAAGCATTTTGTATGCAGATACTTTGGGGCCTTGCAACTAATCTTATTTTTCAGCCAACTTTCATCTATTAGATTTGGCATTTACTGAATTAATTATTACTATAGTGGATATAAGTGACAATTTTCTATATTTTTATTATTTGATATTAAATTGTAAAAAAATAGTTTCTCTTAACTCTACTTATTTATGTATACTAGTTCAATGGTTTATAAGCCATCAATATGGATATTTATTTTCATGCTCAAATTTTCCCAGATTTGGACAGTGGAAGCCCCTTCAGGCTAGAAAATGTGTCCTTTTAATCTGTTTCCTTCATTCATTCTTCACTTCCTTCCTTTTTGGTGCAAGAAGATGTTCCAAGTTCATTTTCTACTTTCCTTACCCCAGATTTGAATAAGCCATTTCTCCGAGAAGGCTTGGTTCTTTTAATGGAAAGGAGTATGTAGGAATCAAAGTCTGGATGTAAGGTAAGTTCATTGATACTGGGGATTTCACGTTTGACTTGTGCCTTTTATTTATATTTTCTATTAAATCTCTTATTCCATTCTACACCACAGAGTCTATGGTTCATTTAAATCTTTCTCTGTTCCATATTTGTATTTATTTGTCCATGGGTGGGAAACCTAGCTCCATCATCCTCAATATATTTATTTGCTCAATCCCCTATGTAGGTGTGGGGGAGCAAAATTTGCCACCCCAAAAAGTGTCTCTTTGGCTTGATTATTTTTAAGAACAAAAGACAGGAAGAAATTTTGACCTTCTCCCTAACTGCCTAAGAGAATTTAAGATAGAATGTCTGTTTCAGGAAGCTCTCCCCATAGATAACTGCAGCATAAAATGAACTAGGTGTGGTAGACTGGTAGGAACCTAGCACAGCCCATTTGAACAACGTACTCTCCATGTTCCATTGTCTTTGCAAGGCATAGTAAACATTTGTTTACCAAACATTTGCTTTTCCATCTCCATGTGAATTTCCTTTTTCCCCTTTGGAGTCCCAAACCACTACCCCCAACATCCTCTTTTGTCTTTACCTGAAGATGATATTTAAGGTGGTGGCTTTGGCCATTTAGGCACGTTCTTCAGTTTTTCTGGGTTTCTTCCATGTATACATGTTATTAAACTTGTGTTCTTTTCTCTAGTTATTCTGTCTCACATCAATTTAATTCTTAGACCAGTCAGAAGAACCTAGAAGAGTAGAGGAAAATGTCTTCCTCCCCTACATATGCAATGTCCCAGCTTACCAGGTTCCCCTCATCTCCCAACTCTGATACACCATCCTTGTACAGATACACAGACACCATTACTGGCCCTGCCTGACATCAAGGAAAGAAGAAAGGAAGAGAGACAGGGAGAAAAAAAGAAAGAAAGGGAAAAAGAACATTAACAGAATGGTCTTAACTTGGTCATGGTTTCAATTGCTACTTATATTATTTAAGATATTCCTAAAATTACTGTTAGATTATACTTTTGTTGATGATTCTGCTCCTATGAAATTTCTGTGGTTTCAGCTTTTGATTATTATTTTGTTTCTCTCACATTCTTTGTCATGACTGAGTTCTAGCCCACTGAAACTAATAATGGGAGGGACAGGCAATCAATATGGTCATGGGCCTACATCTTGGACCCTGTACTATGATTGATAGCTCTAACAAAATCTTGTAGTGTGTGTGTGTGTGTTTAGGGGAGTGGGTTGGTGAGAGAGAGGCCAGGAGCAGTTTCCCAAAGGAATAGTGAGGTCTATTTCCAAAAGATGGAGGAAAGATGTGTGTCCCCTCTTATCAATCCACATCTCTCTCTTGATTAATTGTGATTGTCTCCCAACTGGTCTTTCTACCTTTGACTTTCTCTGAACTTAGCTCTTTTTTACTGGAGACCGTGCATTGTCCTCCATTTCTCCTCCACAACTCTTAGTCCAACTTTGCCTGGTAGACATCTCCATTATATCACTAATGGTGCTAATTTGAATTGTCTCCTTACCAAGAAACACTGAGGTTTTCTAGAGCAAGAACCATTTGATTCATCTTCAAATTCCAAGCCTAAAAATACCAAGTATTTAGTCAGTGCTTAACAAACATTTGCTGAATAATTATATTAATAAATTTGTGAGACCAATCTAAGGAAGATAGTGTTAGATATTGTCATCTCTTCTCTTTTTTTCCTGCTTTATCTCCCCAAATCCCCCCAGTACATAGCTGTACATCCTAATTGCAGGTCCTTCTAGTTGTGGCATGTGGGACTCTGCCTCAATGTGGCCTGATGAGTGGTGCCATGTCCACGCCCAGGATCCGAACTGGTGAAACCCTGGGCCGCCGCAGCAGAGTGCACGAACTTAACCACTCGGCCACGGGGCCAGCGCCTGTCATCTCTTCTTTTATAAGTTATTTTCTATAGTTGATTATTTTGGGGAAAGATTCAAGAATCTGCACTTTTAACAAGAGCCCCAAGTGATTCTATTCAGGTCACGCTTTAAGAAAAACTGAAATATGTTTCCACGTCCTTGATTTCAAGTTTAAAGAGAGCACTTCATTCTCCAGTGCACTATTAGAGTACTTTTGCGAGCATTACAGGCACTAAATGAATTATGTATTTTAAAAGGAGCTGAAATGCAACCTTAATTACCTATTGGCCTTCCTGGGATGCAAATTCACAGAGCATTATTTTTCTTCTACTCTGTCATGTATGCCCCTTAGACACTTCTTTACGTTCTCCCAAAGAACTGTTTATTACCTATGCACTTCACAGCTGAATATAAAATGAAATTTCCTGTCTCTAAGAAACATGGATATACTGTTACTCTTGATTTATAAGAAGTAACAAGGAACCTTTTAGGATTGCAGGATTGTAAAAGCAAGACAACAAATCCAACCGGCTCTCAAAGTATTGGTACCTAGAGAACATTTACAGATAATGTAATCTTGTATGCTATGCACAGGACTAGAAAAATGGAAAACATGTTTTTGTTTCATGGCATATTTCTCTTTTCCAAGTACTCAGGGTCATATTAATATGTTATATGCTTTCCTGCACAGCTGGATTGCTTTGTATCCTTTCTAACTGAATAATCCCATGAGGAAAACAAAGAATCTTTCCCGCTTCTCATACCATTTGTTTAATAAAAAACTGAGAGTTGTGAAAGTTACATATGAATTTCATATTCTCTTTGTTCAAGATGATCTACAGTGGTTGTGTTTGAAGAAAAATAAGAAGGAAAAACTGCCCTGTTTATGTCTGTGATCTCTACAAGTGTGAGCATGTCAACTGGTGACAGAAGAATTTGTACTTCTTCCCTAGGGGAGCATCCACTCTGGATAGAGAGTGGGGGTCTTCAGTGGCAGGGTCTCACCCCAGGCCAGATCAACCAGGCACTCCACTTGTTGCCACACTGCTTAAGTGGCTGAAGTTGGTGAGGTCAAGGGTTTGGCCTGCTACTTCAAAATCCCATTTCTCTCCTTCAGACACAGCCGGCCTCACTGCATCAGTCACATCTCATTTCCACACCTCATCCCAGCAACTGTCTGCTCCACTTCACCTGTTGGCCTTTATCTGTTGTCATTATGTTGTATATTCTCTAGTCTTGTCTCAAGTCTCCTCTTCCCTCACATCATGGCCTTTGCACACTGCACTTTACAAGAGAACCCCAGGGCCCTGAGTAAGTGGGCCAGACTTTCAAAGTATGATGCTCATTTGTCAAGAGGACTCTGAGCCACACTTCTCCTACCCTGAATTACAGAAATAAAAGGACATCATCACAGATGAAATTTGTGAATCTCTCTTTTTCTCTCTCTCCCTCCTACTTTGAGGGAAAAAAAGGGGAAAAAAAGTTAGACCAATATAGTGAAAGGAAGAATTTTTCTTAAGTACGTCACAATAGAAAAAGTAGAAAAAAACCACGTATACACGAGTAACAGCTACTCTAAAAGTGATTCATATGGTGTATCGACATTTCCCAAATAATAACAAAAATTGACTACATGCACAACATTGATAGGATTTTTAATGTCAAGCAACACCAATGCGAAGTGAAATGGAGAGATGCGCAGCTCTGAATCAACAGATTACTCTCTGGATAGTCCATTCTTCCAAGGGCTTCTCTGCATTAGTAGCTATGGTTTCAGACTCCAATTATTCCTGAAATTCTCTGCCTGTGCAAATATATATTTATCCTCAGTCATCAATTTATTCAGTAAAATGCTGTATACACATGGTTACTGAGTGAGTATGTTTAATCAGTGCTCACAAAAGTAGCAGAATGTGGCTTCAAGCAGCAGTAATGTTCTCAAGAAAGGAATGTGCAATTAAGAAAGTTCATGAAGAACAACACCGACAAAGTACACTTTCATAGTTGAGCACACCTATTCAACCACGGCAAACCAGCTAAGCTGGTATTCAACAAACAAAAGAGAAAGAGTCTGGGCTACATTAGTCTTAACCCTGCTGACTTGTTTTTCAGAGACCAGGCTAGGCCACTGACATGCCTCAGGGGAATTAGCAATGTAACTGCCCCTTAGTTACAGTGCTCTGTCATAGATCAATTTTCACTTCAGAGAATTACGCTGGCAAATGCGCCCTGGAAGTCTTATTTCTCTCTACACTTCTGGAGAGTTTCCCTTTGCTATTCTAAAATAAACATTTATCAGAAAGACAGACCAATGCTGTTTGACTATATCAGAAAAGCCAGAGCTGTCTAGGCTCTCTTCAATTTGATGTCTGTAGAAGTGGGGACATTCACAGAGCGACAGGGCTGGAAGAAATTTAAAGGAAGCTGCTCACCATGAAAGAGGAGGAGAGGAAATTCTCAAAGCTCAGGTTCAGTGAACAAGGAAAGAAAGACAGACGTGTTTTCTTGGGGTGAGAGAGGAAAGGAGTGAGTTCCTTGTCTCTTTCCAACTCGGATCTCAGATCATATTGTTGCCCAGAACGCCTCTAAATCAATTAAAAGACAACCTCTCATAGTAGATTTGGGCAAGATTTCCTTAATGAAAGGAAGTGGAGTTAAAGCCAGCTTCACCACTTGCTCTGTAACCTTGGGCAAATTTCTTAACATCCTTGTACATCAGTTTTCTCATCTGTACAATGCAAATAATATTAATATACAGTTACAACATAAAAGTTTGTTGTAAGGATTAAAGGAAAGAATGTGCCTAAAGCTTCTATTCTTACTCAGACTTTTACTTTTTTGGTTGATTGTTTTTCAGTAGAAATAAACATAAATTATTTTTTTAACTGAAATTCATTTGACATATAATGTGTAAATTTAAGCTGTATGACATATTGATGTGATACATTTACATATTGTAATATGATCGCCTTTGTAGCAATACCGACACCTATATCACATTGCATAATTATCACTTCTTGTTTTAATGACTTTTTTAATGTTTAGGCTTAGGATTATAACTATCAGTTATATTACTAAATTATAATACTGTCATTCTTTTGCTTCTCTTCAACAGTAATTTCTGCTAACAGTTTGACTTTTTCTATCAGTTCTTTCTCTACTAATTTGTTTAAGAAACCAGAATTGTAAAAAAATTAAGAATTGATAAATTTGATTTTAACTTGACAATTTGTCTTACAGAGGAAAACCATGTTTTTGGTGCATGCAGGGAAGGACAGATAGGGAAATTAATATTTATTGAATGCCCTCAACCTTCGCTATATTTCTCCCTGGTAGGTTTTAAAATTTCCATTCATAGTGAAAAAAAGCATCAGGGATGTAAAATAACATTTTTAACATATCAACAAATTTTAAACTTTTCAATTATAAGAACCTTTTAAAATATATAAAATATTACAGACTACCCCATAATAATAGTCATAAGTATTATATTTGTTGACTGAGAAAATACACAGCAATAATAATTGAGTATAAATGTATAGCGTATAAATCACAATTGGAGTAAAATAAAAATGAAAGAAGTGGGTTGATTATTCTTATTAGCCTATAAATTGTGATGTATACATTAGTCCACATCTTGGCTCCTTGCAATAACTCTATGGACCTCTAGGGTGTCTTAATCAACAGTTGGAGGAACCACATACTGTATAATCCTTTCTCATTGATTGTGTAACATGTTTCACAGCAGTCTTTAAGCATTTTCAGGTATTTGGTTTTTTCACTGTTTCACTTAGATTAAGTTTACTAAAAATATTATATTTATATAAATAGGATTTAATAAATATAAATTTAATGGACATTTTCACTGTCATTAAAATAAGCACTTGCTCACTTATCTAGAGTATGTGTGTTTTAGGGAAAAGTTTTTGTGAGACCCCACATTAATAATGAGAACTTACTTTTATAAGGCATTGAGTAATAATTGCAGAACGAGTATCAGTCAGAAGGTTATTTTTAAGAAAGACTCCTTCATATTCTAGTCATGATAATATTAGGAAATAAGTAGGTATCACCGCATTGACTCCGAAGTCATAGTCCTCTGCTCATGAGTTTCCTTTGTTTGAAGGGTCTTACAGGTCTGAGAAGAACTGGAAATCTCATCCCCTCTGCCTCTATCTTAGAGCCCTGCTCTTAACACAACACTCGAGGGGGCCGCCTCTGTCTTTATTGCATAGAATGATTGATGGTGATGACTTTCAAACACCACTTCCTCTTTTTTGGTTTGGAGCTAGTCAGGCAAAAACAAATTCTAGTAAAATACATAAAGACTGTAAAACTTCTTTTACTTTTGTTCCTTCCATTTTTATAATTTATATTAATAGAATATAAAAAACAGAATGTAATAAGATTTCTTGTACCATGTTTTCCTAAAAGCAGTTTACAAAATGCATACTTTCAGAGAACAAGGCTGTAGTGTCTTATGGAAAATGACAATATCGTTCTGACACACACAGAGTAGACTACCTAACCATGGTACAATTTACTAAGTTGGAAACCGTTTGTTTTTGTGATGAGTTTTCCACCAGAACACAGATGTCATAAAAAAAAATCAATGAATTTAAGCCAAAGTGGGAAAGAAAAAGATTCATATCATATTGCCATCTTTGAACATGTAGATTCAGGGAAGTCTATTGCTACTGGCAATCTGATCTACAAATGTGATGGGATCAACAAAATAACCATCAAAAAATTTGAGGATGAGGCTTCTGAGATGGGAAAAGGCAACTTGAAATATGCCTGGGTCTTGGAAAAACTTAAAACTGAGTGTGAATATGACATCACCATTGACATCTCCCTGTGGAAACTTGGGACCAGCAAGTATGTGACCATCAATGATGCCCCAGGACACAGAGACTTTATCAAAAACTTGACCACAGGCAACATCTCAGGCTGACAGTGCTGTTCTGATTGTTGCTGCTGGTATTTGTGAAATTGAAGCTAGTATCTTCAAGGATAGACCCATCAGTGTGCCCTACTGGCTTACATGCTAGTTTTGAACCAACTAATTGTTAATGTTAACACAACGGATTCTAATGAGCCACTCTACAGCTAGAACAGACATGAGGAAGTCAGCCCCTACATTAAGAAAAGTAAAGGTGTAACCTCAACACAGTAGCATTTGTGCCAATTTCTGGTTGGAATGGTGGCAACATGCTGGAGCCAAAATACCTTGGTTCAAGGATGGAAATTCACTGTAAGGATGGCAATGCCAGTGGAACTACACTGCTTAAAGCTCTGGATTGCATCCTGCCACCAACTTATCCAACTGATAAATCCTTTTGTCTGTTCCTCCATGTTGTTTACAAAATTGGTGGTATTAGTATAGTCCCTATGTGCTGAGTGGAGACTCGTGTTCAAGATCAGGCATGGTGACTATCTTTGCCCCAGTCAACATGACAAGTAAAGCCTGTTGAAATGCATTTTGAAACTTTAAGTGAAGCTTTGCCTGGGAAAAATATGGGTTTCAATGTCAGGAAAATTGTCTGTTAAAAATCTGTCGTGACAATGTGGCTGGTGACTTACCAATGGAAGCAGCTGGCTTCACTGCTCTAGTGATTATCCTGAACCATCCAGGCCAAAACAGTACAGGCTATGCACCTGACCTGGATTGTCACAATGCTCACATTGCTTGTAAGTTTGCCAAGCTGAGGAAGAAGATTGCTGATCCCATAAGAAGCTGGAAGATGACCCAAATTCTTGAAATCTAGTGATGCTGCCATCATTGAGCTGGTTCTTGACAAAATTATGTGTGTTGAAAGCTTCTCTGTCTATCCCCTTTGAGTCATTTTGCTGCTCATGATATACGGGAGACAGTTGCTATGGGTGTCCTCATGGCAGCAGACGAGAAGTCTGCGGGAGCTGGCAAGATCATCAAGTCTGCTCAGAAAACGCCTAAATTAATATTTTCTAGAACACTTCACAGTCATGATTAGTTATGGAAGTATGGCTCAGAACTGTTTCATTTGGCCATTTAAGTTTCATAGTAAAAGACCAGTTAATGATATAAATGCATTGCTAAGCATTCAGAAGGAAAGAAATGTTTTGTCCACCATTTTATTGTGTAGCAGTTTTAAGTTGTTACATTTTAAAATCAGTACTTTTTAAATAGGAAGAGCTTGACCAACATCTGTCATAGAATTTTGAGACTCATTAAAATGAAGTTTAATGATAAACCTGTGTCTTCTTTTGGTCAACACCAAAACTTCCCATAGAATTTCTCAGGTAAAAGACTTAAGGGAAAAAGCTACCAGTGGTCTATTCCTGGTGCTCCATTTGCAGAAACTTGGTGGATTTGATATTTCAAAGTCAATCATCTTCAGGTCAGAGACTGAAGTGGTATTTTCTTGTCCACCTATATCTAGTAGAAAGGATTATCTCTTAAGCTGATTTAAATACTCAGTGAAAACTTATGGGAGCCATATGTTATTTGCAATACTTCACCTTGCTTGGGATAAAAAAGCAAAGAGTAACTTGTAATGTTATGTAAGTTACCTTATAAGAAGGTCAAAGTTCTGCAATATCAAAAGCTATGTGTTATACAGAGAATATAATTTTATGTTGTTCTATCAATATTGAGTAAACTTGGTGCAATCTCTTAAACTTATTTTCCCAGTTCTTGAATGCATTCTCACATTTACAAATAGTGCAGTAGAGTTTGTTAAAACACAAGAGTCTGAACAATAAGGGTTAAAGGTTTGAGGAGCGGCCTGCTTCTAAGAATTAGTTGTGTCCAGTTTCTAAGAAAATAAAGATACTGAAAATTGAAAAATAAGAACTATTTTAGAGCTGCTTTTCTTATAAATGTTACAATAAGTTGTTGAAGATCAAGGCCTCTACCATAAATAAATAGAAAAGCTGAAAAAATTTGTTTGATACCATTGAAGAGATACCAAGGCAGCCAAGACTTCAAGAATTAGGATCCTGGGGCTGGCCCAGTGGTGTAGTGGTTAAGTTCGTGCACTCCACTTCAGCGGCCCAGGGTTTGCAGGTTTGCATCCTGTGTGTGGACCTATACACTGCTCATCAAGTCATGCCGTGGAGGCGTCCAACGACAAAAATGGAGGAAGACTGGCACAGATGTTAGCTCAGGGACAATCTTCCTCGCCAAAAATAAATAAATAAATAAAGACTGTAAAAAAAAAATTAGGATCCTGGTAATCATTTAGCAATATATACACAAATATCGAATCATTATGTTGTGCACATGAAACTAACATAATGTTGCATGTCAATTATACCTCAATAATCATCATCATCATCATCATCATCATCATCAGGTCAGCTCAGGGACACTAAGACCCTCATTCTAATAGCAGGATAGAGTTTCTAAGCTAACTAACTTCATTCAGCAAAAGTTTTTACCAATTTTTCAGAAGTGCATTAGTAAAACATGTATACAGCTAACAGGATCCTGGAGTAACATACATAATGCATTTTTAAGCACTTTAAGGTAGAGAGGTTAAGAGGACAAGCAGACATGGTGACTAAGATGTTAGCAAGCTGAGTAGACACTGCAGCAATCTTGTGGGATCATAAAAACAAAAATTACGGTTCAGGGCCAATCAAGGACATTCTGACCTCCATTTCAGAGCCTGAAAGGTATATACTCTAAGGATAAGATCCAATCAGAAATAGATTAATTCTCACCATGTGAACTCCAGCTCTGAATCTTATATGTCCTGCTCCTTCTCTAATAGCTTCCTGAAAGCAAACTACACCCTCTGTGAAAAAAGACACTGTCAACAAGAGCCTCAAATTATTCGCAATTTTATATACCCATTATCTAGCATTCAATCAAAAATGATCAAGCATGTCACAGGAATAACGGACCAAAAAACCAAGAGGAAAAACAGACGTTAAAAACAGATCCACAATTGATATAGGTATTGGAGTTATCAGTTATAAACATTAATATAATTGGTTAATATGTTCAAGAAAATAAGAGGACAAGATGGAGAAATTCAATAGAAAATTGAAATGTATGAAAATACTCTAATGAAAAATACAAAATTTGAAAATACAGCAAATGACATAAACTTTTTAAAGGGGCAAAAGTTTAATAGTAAATTAGATGCAGCAGAATTGAGAATTCTGAACCAACAATTGTCACTAGAAAATATACACATTAAAGCATGACCAAAAAAAGAAGAAAATATCTTACGTGACCTATAGGAGAGAGTGAGAAAGCCTAATAAATGTGCAATTGGAATCTTAGACAGAAGGAAGAGTATGAAAAGGCAGAGACAATAATTGATAAGATCATAGCCGAGAATTTTTTCAAAACTTAAGAACAATGAGAATCCACAGATTAGAGAAGCTCTGTGAACCCCAAGAAGTATAAATCAAAGAAAAAACTGTACCTGGGCATATTATATTAAAATTGACAAAAACCAAAGGTAGAGAGAAAAATCTTTAAAAGCAGGCAGAGGATACCACATTACCTTTAAAAACAGAACATTAGGTCTGATGCCTGACTTTTCCACAGAAACTATGGAGGCCTAAGACAATAAATTGTTAATTTGAAATGCAGAGAGGAATTAGCTGTCAACTTTGTGAAAACATTCTTCAAAATAAAGGCACATCAAAGATACTTTTAAGCAAGAAAAACTGGGGAGAATCATTACCAACAGCCTCATACTTAAAAAAAAACTTCAGGGAGTTCTTGATGGAGAAGAAAAATCATTACATTTGGAAGAGCAGAAATAGATGACAGAGTGATGAGAAATATACAGAATAGATGTAAATAAATATTAGAAATATAAAAATAATAAAGGCTTGTAGGATTTAAAATATATAAAAAGTTAAGAAGCATTCAAATAACACCAAGTTGGGAAGGAAAACATGGAGTTAATTGATGTAAGATTCTTGTATTGCCTGGGAATTAGTATTTACATTTTTTAAACATTCTACTCTAAGAAGTCAAGAAAGTATGTTATAATGTCTAGGACAACAACTCCAAAAGGTAAACCAGTTAACCAATAAGTCAAATGAAACAAAAATAGAATGAAAAGAATGATACAAAGAAACCAAGAGAAATACATCCACAATGGAGACGCCGGTATTGACTGAACTTATACAGTCAACAATTATAAAAGTTGGGTAAATTATATTAAAATTATTGGTGGTTTCTGGATAGCAGTTAGTAAAAGGCTGTGATGCTTGATAGAAAGAAACCCTGCGAAGAGAGCCTCATGTTCATCCTGGCTTTAACTCGAGGGCATTTCCAAACTGCAACTTAGGTATGTAAAACCCAATAGAAAGCAATTGTCTAAGTGAGCAGAAGGAAAGAGAAACTGAATCTTGGCAATGACAAGGAACTTGGGACTGTGGGCCACAATATCGCATGAGTCAAAACAGCACAGAAGGAGCAGGAAGAAAATCTAAATTAAAATTCCTCTCAGGGGGCAGGCCGAGTGGCACAGCAGTTAAGTTCTTATGTTCCACTTTGGTGGACCGGGGTTCGCTGGTTCGGATCCAGGCTGCAGACCTATGCACTACTTGGCAAGCCATGCTATGGCCAGCATTCCGCATATAAAGTAGAGGATGATGGGCACGGTTATTAGCTCAGGGCCAGTCTTCCTCAAAAAAAAAAAAAAAAAAAAAGGGAAAAAGAGAAAAACTCTTATTAGGCCCTCAGATAATTTCTAAGCTGAGAACGTACAGAGTAAAACTCTGGGAGGTGTGGCAGAGAAAAGTCACTGGGAAACTAGAGAGTCTAGCAAAGACGAGATCTCATTAGGTGTGGACAAGACGTTGGTATTTGGCCTAACAAGAGTGGAGAGAGCATGAGGAACACAATCGGGTTGAAATGAGACTCCAGAAAGTGCATGTACGTAGAGTAAAATTCAGATCTTAGAAGTAGAGGCACAATTAAAATAGGCATGCCCTACAAAGCCTAAAATCTAGCATCAATGATGGCATACAAAGGTGACATACCAGTAGTCAAGCTGCCTGAGAAATAAAACTTAACACTCTTCAGAAGAGTACAACTTAATCCATAAGCTCTATACTAGATTGTCCACAATCTCCAGCATCCAATAATTATTAGTTATTGAAGTTTCAGGAAAAATAACTGATAGTTAAAAAAATACAAGTCAGCAGAAGCAGACTCAGAAATGAGCATAGTATTGGAGGTAACAGAGAAGGGCTTCAAAATAACTGATTAATGTGTTAAGAAAATAGAGAAATAGATGAAGAATTTCAACACAAAATTTGAAGCAATAGAAAAATCAGTGGATATTCTGGAAGTGAAAATATTATATCTGCAGTTTAGAATTAATTGGATAGTTTTAAACTCAAAAAGGACACAACAGAAAGCAAGATTAGTAAACTGAAAAACACTAATAGAAAATATGCCAACTGAAGCAAACAGAGTAAAAGGAAAAAAATAAACAGAAAAGAACAAAAAACCATATGTGTAACCAGAATCATATAAAGAGAGGAGAGAACAAGACAGAAGCAATATTTGAGAAAGCAAAGGCAAAACATTTTCCAAATTTGATGAATGACTTGGATCCATCGATCCAAGAAAATCAGTATTCCCCAAGTAGGATAAAAACAAAGGAAAATACAGCCAGGCATATCATAGCGGAATTGTTAAAAGGAAAAAATAAGAGATGGAACACAGTAAACAAATAGTAAGAAAGTAGACTTAATCTCAACTATATCAGTATTTAAATTACAAGTAAATTGTCTAAATATTATAATTAAAGGACAAAGATTTTCAGAATGGATAAAAGACACAATATAAATACAAGGACATATGAAGCTTAAAAATAAAAAACAATAAAATATGACACGCAAACACTAACCAAATTAAAGCTAGCTAATATTATCAGACAAAGTATTTTTAAGGTAATATATATAACTAAAGAAGCACTTTTGTCTGGCATACATAAACAACTGCAAAAAAGCAGGCAACTGCGTGGGAAAAAAAATGGGAAAAGGTTTGAAGAAGCTTTTCACTTCGGTTGACCACTTGGCCACTAAACACAGGAGAAAGTATTCGACATCATTGGTCATCGCGGAAAAGCAAATTAAAACCACAAATCACTATCACCACACACCTACCAGAACGTCTGTAACGAAAATGTCTCATGATACCAGTTAGGGCAAGGATGTTGAGAAATTGGAACTCTCGTAAACTAGTTAGACGATGAAAGAAAAACAACTGAAAATGAGCTGGAGGGCAGGTTTACTTTAGCCACAGCTGGCTGAGCCTCCCAGATGTTCTAAATCAATACTAGCATTATACTGGAGGATTTCTTTTTTTAAGGATCTGATGTTAGATTTAAGAAAACATATATATATATATATATATATATACATTCATTAATACACATATTTGAATATATTCAAATATATAATCCAAATATATATTCAGATGTATATTCAAATATATGTTATTCATGTATGTAAATACAGATATATTTAAGATAAATATTTAGTGATCTTTATTTAATGTTTGTCATACCGTGGATATGTTCATTGTCCAACAATGATTTCCTTGTTATCATGAATCCCAGAGTAAATAATCCCCTGAAGATTGCTAAGTATACTTCCTAGAGATTTAGAAATTGGGATGCCCCAAATATGTGGGCCACAAAGCCTGATATCCTATAGTGTGTGTTTGAACAAGACCTGTTCCTCTCTAGAAGTGTGAGCATTTTGGAAATGCCAGCCTTGAAAACATGGAAACGGTCTCTTCTCTCTGAAGTGGAGAGAAAAATTGCAGTTTGCAAAGCATGATATTTTGCCATCAAAAAAAAAGGAATTTAATATGTTATTTTCTTATTTCAAAGCTAAAGTTGTTTAAACTTTGTATGTTTAAAATCTCCTCAAATTTTCCAACATTCTGGGGTCATCTTCCTTTAATACCCAATAAAATGACTTGATACTTCATCTCAACTTTTGTGAAAACTCTAGCGTGCTTCTTAAAATTTCCAAAGGCTTTCAGGAAATCTTTACATTCTCTCAGACATGTCACACTTTTATTACTGTTCTCGCTGAATTTTTGGTCAGCCCCTTCAGCATTTCGCTTTCTCTCTCCTGCTCTGTTGGCATAGCTGTACTCCAAACCAATCATCTAGTCCTTTCCTCTTTTCCCAGGGCACTGCCAACATAAGTTTTACTCAAGACTGGGTAGTAGCATTGCACAGAAAAATATTTTAAAGTAAGTATTAGACGTCCCTGTTCAGAAAGGTGGCATGGGCTCTCTAGTCATTCTCCTTAGACCTGATTTCCTGCTGTGCTGTTGGTTGCCTTCTTTCTCCCAAGGCCCCTCTATAATCTTCCAAACCTTTTCTCTCCAACAGCCGAGAAAACAATACCCAAATACTTGCTACTCGATTACAGAGAAACACGAATCTCTTTTGTCTTCTTATTTTTAACTCATCACAACCAGTCCTGGCCAAGAGGAGCCTCCAAACACATGGACCTCTGCAAAACACACACACACTCACACCCACACCCACATGTACATTCAAACACTCACATGCACACCCCCCACATACACACACACATATCTAGCATAGCAGTTTATCCACAGGCTAACAAATCAGGGCTTCTCCTTTCCAGGATCTCACAGGCCTTGAGAGAGATGTGTAAAAAAGGAATTACATTTCTTTGCAGGAGGAGAGAATAGGGAGATAGAGGTTCCCCAGAACTAAATCTTAAAGGAGGGGTAAAGTAGATGACCCACAAGTAAGTGTGATTCTAGCAAGGGGATTCAGAGAAAGACAGTGACCTGAGAAAGTAAGCTTGGTATCAAAGACCATGACTTGTGCTGGACATAACTAGTAACCTGAAGTTACCGGAGAACAAAGTGTGTCTGTGTGTGTGCACACGCGCGTGTGTGACATTTGCAATGAGACAGCCAAGTACAGATATCCAGCAGGCATCCCGAAATAAAGGTTGGAGCTCAGAAGAAAGATGCAGACTGGAGATCATCTTCTGAAAATCAGGCTTTTCTACGTACAAAATCAGTCACCTCCTAAGTCCTGGAGCAGTGTACCACTTAAATGCCTTATCTATATAATTCCTTATATAATATAATGTAAGAACACAAATAGACTGATCTTGAAAGCACAAATTTGCCGGTAGTAGAGTTCATCCAGTTAGGCTGATTCTGCAAACAGGTGAAAATCATTTCTGTCATTAGCAATAATGTTAAGGCAATGAGCCTTGAAAATATAAAACTAAAGCCCTAAGGAGGACCTAGAGGATTACTTCATCCACTTCTTTTTTAATAAGAGAACTTGAATATTGTCTTATATAAAATATAGCTTTATTTAAGGAAATCATCAACTGATTCATTATAACATAAATATGTACAACAAAATTGCAAGCATTTATAAAACTTTCCAATAGCATGTGCATTATTTAATTCTCCAAAGTATTAGAATCTTGTTTCAGATATAATTTTTTATAATAAAATAGTATTTCCTTTTCTAAGTTTGATACAGAAAACATTTTGTAATTTCTTTCCAATGTATTTTTCCTTTCGGTAGCAGAGTACTTTTTTTTTTTTCCCATTCGCAGTGCCTTAAACATCAAGGTTAAACTAGGGAACTCCAAGTTTTCATAGAGGAGTGATGTGAGCACAGTCTAAAACCGAGTGGCTGTTGTTTAGTCTACTTCATTTGAGTTGTTATTATGACGATACTTTAAAACCAGAGTTTGTTAAGAGAGAAAAGGATTTTGTAAATTTTAATAGTTTTCCTTACACCATAGGAAGAAATAATTTCATTCTCAACAGACAATTTTACTATAATTCATAGGTAGAAAGAAAAGCAAAATAAAGTGTGTAAGAATTCACACTCATCTAGGAAGGAAGTAGAGAACTGGGAATTTTGTTGGGAAAGAGGGGAATTTGGGAGGGGTGAGACCAAGGTTTGGATGCTCACAGAGTGAGTTTCTTCCCACCTGCCCTGTACTCTATCTCAGCATGGCTGGTGGCAGAGCAAATGGGATCAATGTAAATTTTTTAAAACAGAAAGCAAGCAATATAGACTAAGGAAAAAGACAAAACAGAGGAAGAGAAATGATGTCTACAGTTTGATGCCCTGGGAGCACTGAGTGGCTGCTGGGGTGGCCAGGACAGAGCAGAACTGATTGTATGGTGTGTTTAGGATGAAATGGTGTGTTACGTACATTTAAAAACAATTCGGTCTTCACTCAGGGACCTCAAGCTACAGGAAGAGCACAGAAAGAGAACAAGAGAGAAAACCAAATTACTCCGGCTTCCCTGGAGGTTCTGGAGACCAGAGAGACAGCAGCATAAAGATCAGCCCCTCTTAGGACACTGTAAGATAATATAACCTGTTTTTCCTGGCCCCTCGGTGGGTTTTGGGGAAGAAAGGGAGGGGTTGAGGGCAGGAAATTTGAGTTTTTATTGACTGATTTATTTTTCATTAAAAAGTCTTATTTTTTAAAAATAAACTTCATTTTTAGAAGTTTTAGATCTGCAGAAAAATTGCTAAGATAGTACACAATGTTCTCATGTACCTCATATCCAATTTCCCCTATTATTAACACCTTCTTTAGTGTGGTACCCTTGGCACAATTAATGCACCAATATTGGTAGATAATTATCAACTAAAGCTCATACTTTATTCAGATTTTCTTAGTTTTTACCTAATGTCCTTTTTCTGTTCCAGGTCACTATGTCTCTACTTAACTTTTTGAATACGTACAATATATTGGTAGTAATTTTTTTAATGTCCTTGTCTGCTAATTTTATCACATGTTTCAGCTCTGGGTAGATTTTTATTAATTTATTTAATCCTTACAATAACCTTATGAAACAGCTTACTATTATTATTATTCCTATTTCACACATAAAGAAACAGAGGCATAGAGAGACACTTGTCCAAAGGCACCTAAGTGATGGGGCCAGGCCATGAGCCCAGGTAGTCTGGCTTCATAGAAGTGAATGCAGACAAAAAATTTTCTAGTTCAAATTATCTTAAATATCTTACATTTCAGGTTCTCATTGTTCCAAGTTTCAGAATTCCTGGATCTCAACAAAGAAATGGAGAAAAATGTGCCTCTGGCAGTGGTTTCTGACATAGAGAGCAATCAGAGCTAGTTTGAGCCTGACATTCTGCTGGGTAATTACTGCCTCCAGCCTTATCTGTGAAGTGAGGGCAATGGACCAGCGTGTCAATAAGGTCCCATCCAGCTACAGCCTTTGGAAAGTCAATGATAGGATGAAATGCAAGTCTTTGTTTTGGACACTCTCAGGCAAGATCAACTCAGGTTACGGCAACTCAGAAACTTGTGTTGGTCTTTGTCTCTAAAGAATTTTGGAGAAATTATTTAATTTCTCTGGGCTCCATTTGTTTGTGTATAAAACGAACCTACCTTGTGTGGTCATTGTAAGGATGAAAACAAATATGTATAGAATATTTAACATGCTAGTTTCCTTTGTCGATCATCATTATACATGGAGTAGTCAGAAGACAGAAAAGACTCCTTGTAATCCTCCTCAGCCTGTGACTTTGTTAAAACAAAATCCAAAAACGATAGAGATTTCTCTAAAAAATTTCTAATGATAAAATCATAGTAAGTGCAGTGCTGTGATCTCCAGGAAATGCTGGTCTACCATTGGCTCACTAGTCTATATGCCAAGGACCTTCAACAGCATCTGGAGTCAAAAGAAAGCACTAGCAAAAATATCCCACTTAGAAACATTACCTTCTGTGTCCCTCGTTCTGGTTATTGGAAACACCTTTAGATGGTCAGACTAGCTGCCATGACACGGATGGTCTGTGGATTGACGGTGAAAATGTGATTCCTTTCAGGCCTAGCCCTGAAAATTCCTTTAATTTATAGGAACTCCTCTTCTATGATGCAAACAATCCTAGCCTAGGTTAAATCTTTTGACTAGTTATATGTTAGCATAACTGTGTTAATATAGTACTGCCCATCCTAGGAAGTGGTTTTGACAGATGCGGGAAGTGGGGGAGAGAATTTAGGGCATCTGAGGACAGGAAGAGCCATGCACCAACAGAGCCCAGGCTCCCCAGTCTCTAGTGGCCCTTGACATCACATCCCACATGTCCTCGCCATATCTTTGTTATAAGTGTTGGAGGATTCACTGGCTTTGGAAACTTCTAGAAACTCTTGCCCATAAATTCTGAATGTTACTGGCTTTAATACATCTGCTTCCTGGGGAAAACATGGATTCTGTTATAACTTAAGTTTTCCAGTATTCATCACTTGAAATAAAACTACTGTTTTTGTTTTAATATCTGGGTGATACAGGTGGGATTTTCTTCAAAGGCTAGTAACAAAAGAATAGATCTTTCTGACTCCACCTCGACGCTGAGATGACAGTCCTACCCAGTCATCTGTGGATACCAATTTGAAAACAAATGAGTTGGCTGAGCACTATAGGAATATAGGTCATACCTGATACATTTCCTTTCCTCTGGGATGTCAGAAGGAAGGAATTTCAAAAGACGACTCAAGTCATAAACAAAACTACTCCCCAAGAATTTGAGAGAAGAAAAATCTTGCTTTTTACTATCAAAGAATGCTGATGTTAAGAATAAATGTAATTTTACTATATAAAGGTTAGTGCTGTAATTTCACACCATAGATTGTTTAATTCTGCTCGGTAATCAGGATTAGAAGAGAGGAAGAAGTCTGTCTAATGGGGTCGGAGGAAGTCTATACAACGTTGATAGGTACTTACTTCCATTCAGAATCAGAACTGTTAAAATTATTTTGCTGTTTCTTGATCCTACATGAAGCAGCAATAGAGAAGCCCAACTGCTTGAAAGAAGCAGGCTCTGCATTTATTAATCCACACAGATTTCAAATAGCTATCAGATTTATTGAAATTCTAATCATGCTCCAGAAGAGACTGTGCAACATTTGAAGAAGATCTACTCGTTTAAATGACAAGCAATGTATGGAAGGGAAAGGATCAATCTAAGGCTGGAATTTTGTACCTAGTTCATCAGAAGTAATCTTTTCACAAGACAGGCTAATGAAAACTGCAGCAGAGGAAATGGGTAGCATGAAACATTATCATTTTAAAGTCTTCTCATAGTTATGCATAGAAAAAGAAAAAGGAAAAAGATTCTTGGGCAGAGCAGATGGCTTGATGCACACTACGAGTGATTTGTGTACACACAGTTTAAAATGACAATCTTTATTGTTCCCTGAACACGGCTTCTGATGACAAAAGCAAAGTCAACAGGCTTATAAATATGCAGAGGTGTTAAAAGAATTTTATAAATGGAGATTGCACTTCATCTATTAAAAAAACTCAAGGTCATTCCTCACCATATGTCATAGAGATACTGGCTTTGTTGATAGATGAAAAGTACAATCTGGAAAGAGATATGAGACAGCAGCCACCAACTTCCAAAATAGTCATAAAAGAGGAAATACTGAGGGACATTGATCTTTAAAAAAATATTCTGGTTACCATTAGAATGAATCAGCCCCAGCAAACTCATTTCTATTTCGAACGACAAAACCAAAAATATAAAATAAAATACAATTCTGGGGGCTGGTCAGGTGGTATAGTGGTTAGGTTCGCGCCCTCTGCTTCGGCAGCCTGGGGTTTGCCGGTTTGGATCCTGGGCGTGGACCTACACACCACCAATTAGGCCACACTGTGGCCTCATCCCACATACAAAATAGAGGAAGATTGGCACAGATGTTAGCACAGGAACAATCTTTCTCACCAAAGAAAATAAAATTTTAAAAATTAGAAAATGAAAACGAAGAAACATCCAGCACAAGAATGTTGCAGAGTAAGTGTCTGATGGTTTTTAAAGATGGTTTTTAAAGAGAGCATTCAATGGGAAATTTTGAGGATATTTAGAGGAAAAACCAGGTATAAGACTGAAGGAAGAATTTTTTTTTTAATTAATAAGAACTAAACTATTGGGAAAAAGTAGTTAATCCAAGTCTGCCCATAAAGTGGAAGCACTCTTTTTTGGGGGAAAGGAAAGGAGAAAGTGAAGGGTATAAAAGTGTGGCTATTTTAAATTCCAAATAGGGAAGATAAAATGTATTCAATAAAGATAGCAGAAAACCAAAATTGCATTTCTCATCCATCTTGTGTTCAGTTAAAGGAAATAACCAGAGAATTCTAGAATAAAAGGGAAAAGGATAAAAGAAAGCTAGAGAGAGAAAGAAACACTGGGAGGAGAAAAGCCAATAGCGGTCTGCTACTGGACACCAAAGGGGCCAAAGTCACATCACAGACGGTGCTAGAAGATCAAAAGGTGGTATGTCCTTTGCCTTGTTACCACATGGGGAAGTTGGAAAATAAAAGGCAGAAGCTTTTCACACTTTGCCTATTCTTACCCAATGTATGTCCACAGAAAACAAGGGTATCTAATTCTGTCTTAAATGTAGGAACTCCTGGTGCTGTGCTACAGCCTACAAAGCTGGCATGGATTTAGGCTTGGGGCCCCAGAACCCAAGTGATGATAACGCATGCGTGATCTGGATGTCTCTTTCCTTCAGAGACGCTGCAGAGATGGAGTTGTGGTCTAGGTTTCGGGGACCCATGAGCCCCTTGACATTGCATGGAAATTTTTGTTTTGCATTCTTCCTATGCATTTTTCCGGAAAGAGAGAGCACACTCGCATCAGTTTCAGAAGGGATCAATCAAAACAAAACCTTAACAACCACCGAAGTGTAAAATAAACCGAACTTTGTACGTAAAGCAGGGGAGAAGGTAAGATAATGGCTACGCACAGACTATTATGCTAAATTTATTGACTACCTAGCTATCTCAGGCGTTGTGCTACAATCCTATATTGTATTCCTCAACTTATAAATGATAAAACTGAGGCCTGGGACAGATAAAAAACATGTCAAATGTCACACAACTGATTAACTATTGAGACTCTCAACTTAGTCTCCTTCATAATTATTGATGTCTCCTGGGCTTTGTCCTACTGCCTGTCTCATTTTGCCAACTTTGGGCATTCTCTTCCTCTGACTTTAGCTGTTATCTATGTGTTGATAATGACCAAACCTGTATTTTGAGGGCCAACTTCCTCCCAGGCTCCCGGCCAGTAAAAACAACTGCATTGGAGATTTCTTCTCTTTTCAGAAGACCTCAAATTGTTTGCTTTTCATTCAAAATGACACCATTTTCCTCTAATCTTCCCTTTAGAAGCCTCTGGAATCATCACTAACAACTATCTGTTGCACAGAAAGAAAAATTTAAGAAAAGAACTGAAGAAACTATTAAAAATCTTTGTTGCTTATCTGAAATTCAGATTTAACTGGATGACCTGTGTTTTGATTTGCTAAATATGGCTACCATATTAACTTCGGCATTTTCATGGTCCTTTGTCAGAGACTTTGTGGGTCTTTTAATTTCATACTAAAAAGGCATCTCCCACAGGCTTCACTGGGAGCCATGTTTGCCAACAACCTTCATCACTCATGGCCTGAAGTGCTCAGGTCCTCCCTCTGAATCACCTCTAGCTTCACTGCTGACTCAGCTTCTGGGTTTCCCCTTACCTAGCTCCAGTGCCCACTTGTTTTCCCCCTACTGACCACGGCCTGATGTCCGCACTCGGGTGTTCTTCCACTCACTCATGTCTTGCATTAAACGGCTGCTAAGTCCATTGCCCCAGACTCTTCTGCTACTCCATACCAACCTACAGCATCCCAGCGAAACCTAGTGATGACTGCTCACAAGACTGTTAGAATTGTGGCTGGTTCTAATTGTTAGGGATCCGTCTTTGTGTTGGACTTAAAATGTTTTCCCTGAAGCTCTGACCTCTTTGAGTTTCCATAGACAGTTTGCTCTGGAGAGTAGAGAAATGTCTCATGCACTTTGGTATCTCCAGTACCTATGACAGTGACTGGCACATGGAAAGTTCTCATAAATGTCTGCTGAATAAAAACAAATACTCTTGCCTCCAGAGCTACACTGTGTAAAGCGAATCTCTTATCCATGCTCAGTTTTTCATGTGAACAATGTTATAGAGGTTTGCATCAATCTTATCCGTTAGAGGCGGGGCATTCCCACTTCCTTAAATTATGTGTCATCTGAGAAGGAGTGTACCGGGCGCAGAAGAAGCACTTGACAAATGTTTGCCTATTGAGAATTTATCCATATTTAATTTAAAATGGCAAATGTTGAAATGAAAACTTAATGCTAGATATAGCTTTAAAAGATACACACATTACTAGTGGGCATTACTAGGTTACAAAAAATTAATGGTCAAATGATCATTGTATCCCCTAAAAATATATACCAAGCTAAACCTTCAGTGAAAAGGAGACTTCACAGAATATGTATTGCCTAGATCTTCTGAAAATGCATGTGTGTGGGTGCCAGCCCTGAGGCGTAGTGGTTAAGTTTGGGGTGCTCTGCTTTGGTGGCCCAGGTTCATGGGTTTGGATCCTGGGCATGGACCTACACCACTCATCAGCCATGCTGTGGCAGTGACCCACATATAAAGTGGAGGAAGATTGGCACAGATGCTAGCTCAGGGCTAATCTCCCTCAGGAGAAAAAAAAAAGTGTGTGTGGGTACAAATACACAAATATGTCCACAATTTGAGATACCTTAATTTTGAAATACAATACTCCAATTTTTGTGCTATATTTTGAAAAACACCTTCAACAATTCTCAATCTTATTACTTGTGAACTCCTGTGCCCACATGAATTATCTAGATATAATTAGCCTCAACATTTAACGTTACAGAAGAAAGTAATCCAGTATCCTTTTTTTATGAAACACATTTTTCCATTTTCTATTGAAATAATTAGCCAGGGAAATGATTGTACCATCTATTGTTGCTTTGCAAAGAGATCTATAGAGAAAGAAATAAAGGAGGAGGAGAAACCAATGATTCAAACTAATAATTGGAAGAAAAATTATGCTAGAAAATGATAGAGGCACATCCAAGTGCTAGATACACTTTAATTAGGTTATTAAAAGGGGAAGCAACTGTCAACATATCTTCAAAATTGCATACTTTCCTTAAGCTCACCTACTAAACTGAACAGTTATATTTCATCATTTATAGCAAGTAGAAAAACAGCTTTTTTAAATTATTTACACTATTCTTTTTCTACATTTGAGTAGAATGAGCAACTTAACACTTTCCTGCCTTTTATTTAGAATGCACACTAGTTTCTAAGATGCCATAATGCTTCTATATCCTCTATTCCAATCTGACTTGGGATTCTATAAGAGTCTGTCATTTCTATGGTCTGAGCAATATGAGTGGGGGAAGAGGAGAAAGACGCAGACTCTACATTAACATTTGCACATGGCTATACTACAAAAACATGGCTAGATTGGTGGCTACAGAAAGTTCTGACATAATTAAAAGGGGATTCCTCTCAGCAAGATTCCCGGAGGAGGTCTGTCTTAAACACATAAACAGGGAAAACCGCTGAAGAAATTTGGTTGCATCTTGCCCTTAATCAAGGGCTTCACCATTAAAGACAAGAGTTTCTGAATAGAGAGTCCTGTTTTAGAAAGTGTAAATACATATATCTGTGTTTGGTGCGTGTGTATATTTATACAAAGAGGGAGAGTTTATGCACCGCCATGTTGGTATCAAACCATACAACAGCTCTGGGAGTAACAGAGAGATTCTGCGGTACATGAAATTCTTTATGTCCAAACCTTTCAGGCTGCTACAACAAGTGCCATAGGCTGGGTGGCTTGTAAACAAAAGACACATTTCTCACAGTTCTGGAGGCTGGGAAGTCCAAGATCAAGGTGCGGGCTGATTCAGTGTCTGATGAGAGCTCTTCCCCCGGTTCACAGCCCGCCATCTTCTCACTGTGTCCTCTTGTAGTGGAAATGGGAGAGAGCTCTCAGGGTCTCTGTTATAAGGGCACTAAGCCCATTCGTGAGGGCTCTGCCCTCATAGCCTAATCACCTCCCACACGCCGCACTTCATAATACATCACATTGGGGGCTAGGATTTCAACATATGAATTGTGGGGAGACACAAACATTCAGCTCCTAACAGTCTTCTTCCCAACAAACACAATAGCCACTGTGTGTCAGAATGATGGCGTCTCTACGTTCTAGCTGCAGACCGCGTGTTTATTTTCCCTGAAGAACTAAACGGCAGTCCTCTTGCTCCTCCCCTCGCCAGCACCTCTGTTCCACTTGCTATCCATTTTCTTCAATAGAAGATTTGAGGGGAATCGCTGGAGTAGGTTATAATATGTTGCCAGAGAAAAGGCTTCTATTTTAAAAGAAAAGGGAGATTCTGCTGGCTGTACGATACTCCAGACAAGCTGCTGTTTAGAAGGCAAATCTATTGCTCCTGCCGCCTCTAAACATATCTGGAAGACAGCTGTGGGAGAAAACCTCCTGTACTGAAGATTTTTCTCTTCTGGAGATAGATTGTGTGAAGAATGGCCAACCTCCCGCAAGGAAAAGGCGATGACGGACCGGTGCCAGAACCCTCCTATGGGGAAAAGCATTCAGGATCCAGTTAAATGGAAGATACGATGCCCTCCCGGGCCATCATAGATGATAGTGAGATTTGGATTGCCTTCCTTCTCATCTGCCTCTCTGCTGCAGTGTCAGAAGCCAGAAAGCCCAAGATCCGTAGGATTTTCTTTGTTTGAATTGTAGCATTTGTTCAAACTGTATCCCTAAGCCCCTGATGGAGCTACTAAAAATATGACTCCTGAGACAAACCATGAGTAATACTGTGAACAGAGCTACAGGAGACGGAGGGGAGTGTTTGCAGCTGAGACTTGAAAGAGAAGAATCAGTGAGGGAGACAGACCAGAACGGAGGGGAAGAGCTGATAGAAGCAGCCCTCCTCTCTCGTCCAGTTGTCTCCCATTTTGTCTTTTCCACAGACAAAAGGAACAAGTTTTAGAAACGTTCAAAGATATGCAAGAGATTCTCTGAGAGCTGTCCTTGGATAGTTTAAAATGAAGAAAGAGCAATGTGAAATAATTCTTAAAGTAGAAAAATAATATCCAGGGGACTTGGACAAGACCATATTTATGAAACCACAATTTATTCTTATAAATGGGAAAGACATATTAACTGCAAAAGGTTTAGTTCTGTTTGAAACAGTTTGATGATGTCAACAATCAAAACGTTTGTCCTGGGACTTAGTTTCACACCTTCTGAGAAGTAGAAATAGTCTAAATAAATTATATTTATTTAACTTACTTATTTAACCCCAGCCTGGGTTCTCCTTAGCACAGAGCAGTGAAACAGAGCCCTCAGCTTTTCATCACATTGGGGCGGTTGAGAACTGTAGTGTGTCCCTCATGTTCTTTGGGAGTAATTATCAATGAAGCTCTAAATAAAGAACACTAACCATCATTAATCAAGCATAACACAAACCACTTAAAATAGATGGAATTACTTTGGCAATTGGCACAGAGACATTAGAGGCTCAAGCTGGAGGTGCCTGGGTATCAATTCCTGAACTCTTCTCGGGGGAACTAATTCAGACGATATTAATTCAAATGGTTGTTGGAGTTAATGTAATTTGGATGATTTTCCAGGTTAAAATAATCTTCATTAAGGTGATTTAATATTGATAGTTCAGAAAAGTGCAGAAAAAAGCAGCCTTTTGCATCCAAGTGAACAGCATTGACTTTGAAGGCAGTTTTCCTAGGATTTTAAAACAGAAAAATAAGTGCCCTCACCCCAATAAATCAATTGCAATCTGTGCCTTAAAATATTTTAACCAGGGGCCAGCTCTGTGGCATAGTGTCACGCTCCACTTCAGCGGCCGGGGATTCGCAGGTTCAGATCCCGGGCATGGACCTACACACTGCTCATCACGCCATGCTGTGGCAGCATTCCACATACAAAGTAGAGGAAGATTGGCACAGATGTTAGTGCAGGGCTATCTTCCTTACCAAAACAAAAATGTTTTAACCAAAAATCTACTCTAACTATTGTGGCAGCTATCCCAGAATCTCCTGCAAGGATTTAATATTCATTTTTATATTGTGTTGAGGTTTAATTTGATATAATTGTAGGAATGCTTCTGTCTTCCACTTCAAATGCTGCTCCGTGAATCACCTGTCCAACATTAATAATAATAACTATTATTATTACTATATATAGAAAAGGAGTGACCCACATTTCCCCAGACACTGAAGATTGATTTGTAAGTCAGTGATCTGCTGGTAAGGGATGAATGGCATGCTCTGCTCTCAAAGCATCAAGTGAGAGTTTCGGAGATCATCACAGAGCAATAAATCACTGACAGAATTGGACAGCCTCATCTGAATCTGGTCACCTCTCCATCCTCATTTCAAGAGTAGAATTAGTGGTACATTGGTTCAGGAAGCACTATGTTAAGTGTTAAGTTTTGGAGAAGTGACTGTTTTCTACACAGCTCAAGATGACCTCACAAATTCTGGTAAGTGAGAAAGGGGCTACCTCTGGCCCAATCTGGAGCGCTTGTCCAAAGCAATGATATCAAATGCTGCTTACTGGTGAATCCAGTGAGAAACTTTTCCATTTGCAAATAATCTAGATATCTCTGGACTTATGGCCCATGAGATAAGTTGTTTTATTTCATCTAATCTCCAAACAACGCTAAGGTTTGGAGTCTGCCTCCAAACACACTTATACCTGCTGTGGAAGACAAGGACAAAATTAAAAGGTCAAAAGTTTATCAAAACGTATCCAGATATTCTGGCAAGAAAATGAGGATCTCCAGGGGAGGGTAGAAGGCCTGAGACACGCCATTGGCTTCTTGGGGAACTGAATCTGTAGGGAAAGGAATGGGTGATTTTTTGCTTAGGTTGAAACACAAATCACAATAAAGTCAGAATGTATAAGCCATCGTGCATGCTAAAAAAAAAAATTAGACAGAGAAAGTGTACATTCCAGTCATTAATTTCAGCAGCTTTTTAGAAGAGGCTAACCAGAAATTTTTTTTTTTAAAGATTTTATTTTTTCCTTTTTATCCCCAAAGCCCCCCGGTACATAGTTATATATTCTTCATTGTGGGTCCTTCCAGTTGTGGCATGTGGGACGCTGCCTCAGCATGGTTTTTGAACAGTGCCATGTCCGCGCCCAGGATTCGAACCAACGAAACACTGGGCCGCCTGCAGCGGAGCGCGAGAACTCAACCACTCGCCCACAGTGCCAGCCCCCGAGGCTAACCAGAATTTTATTTAACAAACATCTTTAAGCACCTGAGCCGTCTACTGTGGTGAGCTCAGTTCGGTGGTAAGCTGAGAAGCAGAGGGAGCAAGAGCATAAAAAGATTAATAACTGAATTCTATCAATATTTATCAAGTGCCGTATTAGAGAGATGCTGTGGAAATCCGCTACATGGAACCTGAGCCCCGTGACGACTCATAGGAACACCGGTGGTTAACAGGTACTGTCCATGTACCCCTGCCGGGAGCTGGGCTGCCTATCTGCAGCAAGGGAAGAAAAAGGAATGTCTGCAAAGCTGTGTAAAGATCTTTTGTTGAGAAATCATGCATGCTTGTGTTTTATGTTTCTATAAATATTAGGGAAAAGCTTGTCCCTTTGTAGCTCAAATAAGGTAATAGGAAATTATAATTGGATGCTACCATGGACACCCAGATTCTTTCCAGAGGAAGGTAAATAGAAGTGACGAGAACACCCTCTCCCTGCTGGAATTACTAGCGAGCTTCTCTGTGGGTTTTGGCTGCAGACTGAGGATTAAAACTCTGCCTTTTCCAAGGCAGCTGCACCCACCTTGAGGTGCAGAATCTCACCTGCAGCAGAGGCTGAAAACGTTGCGGGGACTGGCTGTGGGTATTTAGCATCATGGGTAATGGTGAATAAAGGGAGAGTATAGGTCTTTGGTCTTTCTTCTAATGTCCTGCAATTTCTATCTCATCGAGATCCAAAAGAATCCAAGGATGGTCTTGCCCACGAGTGGCACTTAACGAGAGTGATGTGCCTTCTAGGATTAGAGGTTCACAAAAATGAATATCAGTCCTTGTCCTTAAAGCACTTTCTTCTAGGGACAGAGTCAATAAGCATCTAACAATAAGGCCAGATAGAGACGTAGAGTGGAAAATCTAGCAATAACGGTAATAACACAAAGCAGAATTTGGTCATGGTGAAAAAAAGGAAAAAAGAAAAACACATCATTCTATTAGGAAAAAAGGAAGAGATTACTTCTCAGACATTTGAAAAACAATCAATGAGCAATTACAGTGCATTGAAATTAAGAGTTTTTTCAATACTTAGATATTACCAAGAGAGGTACAGAAACTAGAAAAGAAGTTCTAAAGGGGAAATAAAAGAAAAATAAAATAGGTTATTTTCTAGCTATACTGCAGTGAATAACTGAGTAAGCCATTCTGCCAGTCAGTGTGTTCCTTATCCCATCCGTAAACCCAACATAAGAGGGAAAACAAGCTGGAAATAACCATTTCCTTCCTATTCAATGGAGAATCTTATGAGGAGGACTGAGCTGTTTGCAACATGATGTTTTGGGCTCTTCAGCAGAAACATAGATGAAAAGGCATTATATTATTGTAAGCAAGGTGCTGAAAGAGGCACTAACACACACACAAAAATGTTGTTACACTGGTCTGTGTATCTGAGATAGGAAAAGAGATTACTCTGCTGTATCCTGTTTCTTATGAACCACTTGGCATTAGCCAACATTCCAGGATCTTTGGAAGTTGAAAATACACTTTATAGAAGTCATAATACTCAAGGCTATTTTCTTAATTTCAACAAAGTTGTCAGAAACATTTCAAGTTAGGAGAAAGTTATTTCACTATAAGAAGGCAGTAGGTTAGTCGGTGGAGGTATAATGAAAATATTTCTTATCCTCAAGAGGCCAACAGAGATGCAGCAAAGTCGCAAGCAAGTTAATGTAGTGAGATTCTGTAGTAGACACAGGTACAAATGGATGTCACAACAGAGGAGAAAAAGCAAATAAATCTATCAAAGGATTCAGAAAAGAGTTTACCAAGGAGGTGATATCAGAACTGGATTTATAGGCAGAATTTGTAGTGTATAGGTTACAGGGCAAGGGCAGACCGAGCATAAGAAATAGATGTAAAAGTTCAGAGCTATCAAAGAAGACAGAGTGGTGAAACAGTCAACATGGCAGGGGCTTAGATGGGGATGAGCAGGGGGATGGAAGCTAGATAAGGGACCAGTGATCTTACTGCAAGGATCTCCTGTCCTTTATTTACATTATTCCTTTCAGGGTCCTCAGGCTCTTTGTTTTTTGTTTTTTCTGAGAATAACTGCATAAGGACTCTTTTTGGCTAAGATTTCTCAACTGCTCTAGCCTTCATGATAGACTGAAATGATGTCCTCCATATCTAAGCATCAAAGAGCATGTATTTATTTCCCTTATACACAGCTCCCCTGACTTCATAGTTTGTCCACATGCCTAATTTCGAGGTGATTAATCTGACACAGAGAGCCATAAACCACTGAATGCTAATTGCTCATACCACCTCCCAGGGGCTTCGTCACTGCATATTTACAGCCGGCTCTCTGTTTAACAGTTTAGCACATATGGAAAACTAGTCACAACAGAGAGATGGGATACTTAATTCTTAGACTTGAAAGTTTACACTTAATTTGGGTAGAACAGAATGTTAAGAGGTCACAGAGAAGCTGAGTTTTCCTGCTCTTGAGCCGTAAATGGCACACTATCTAGTGTTAGCTGGCTCATAAATGCAGACCCTTGATCAAAAGGGACTTTATGTCAACACACTTGTAAATTACCCCATTATAGAATGCCAGGGTTGGAGATAATTCAATAAATTTTTATTGAGTGCGTAATATGGTCCAGGCTCTGCTCTAGGAGAAGGAGATGGAGATACAGCAGTGAGCAAAAATAATTCCTGGCTCTGAAAGGCTTACATTCTAAATGGAAGAGACTGCCAAGATGTGCACACAGACATACGTAAGTACATACAACAGGGACAGGGGAATAGAGAATGATGAAGGTGTGAATGCTCTTTTATATTAAAGATCAGGGAAGACCTCCTCAGTAAAGCAACATTTTAGGGATGACCTAATGTGTGGGAATACACCAAGTAGCAAGAACTAAGATAGTGTGTTGTGGGCTGTTTAAAGTGTTGGAAAAGAGCAAGGAGGCTGATGTGACTGGAGCAAAGTCAGAGAAGGGGAGGGTGCTGGAGGGGAAATGGGAGCAATAGCAGCATCCGGATCACATAGAGCGTTGTAGGTTTTGTTAAGGACTTGGATTTTGCTCTGAGTGAGAAGTGGAGCCATTGAAGGGTCATGAGCAGAGAAAAGGCATGGTCTAATTTATGTTTCAAAATGGACTCTGATTTGTATGGTGAGAAGAGATGATGGGGGACAAGAGTGGAAGCATGAAGCTATCGCAATAACTCAGGGAGACTTAGGTGGTTTCATCTAGGGTGGTGGAGGCGATGTATAGGAGATGAAAGATGGCTTGATTGTGAATCCATTTTGGAGTCATTTAAAGAGCTTGAGGGAAGGGCTGTTGTCTGCTTTATTCTCTCCCGCATCTGCAGCTTCCAGATCAGTACCAGACACGTAGGAAGCACTTAGTAAATATTTTTAAAATACTAAATGAAGGCAATGACTAGTGGATTTGATGTGGGGAGTGAGAGGAAGAATGGAGTCAAGGATGGCTCCAAGATTTTTGGCCTGAACAACAGAAGAGTAGAGATGACATGATGAAATGGTGAAAACTTTAGAAGAATAAGTTGTGGGGTGGGATTTGAGAGTTTGATTTTGGTCATGGTGAGGAGGTGGGTGGATATGAAAGTCTGGAATCAGAGCACAGGTCAGACGTAAACATTTGAGAGTCAACAAAGGACACACAATATATAAAACCATAAGACTGGATGATTTCACCGAGGCAATAATGTTGATTAAGAAAAGAACCAGGATCCCTGAGGAACACCACCATATTGTGGTATCAAGGATGATGGAGAATGACAAAATGAGTCTGAGAAAAAATAAGCACAAAAGGAGGAAAAGCACCAGAGAGTGATGGCCCAGCAGGAAGAGAACGGAATGTGTCAATAAGGAGCCTCCTCAGCTGTGCAAATGCAGTGAGCGTTCTGGTGAGATAAGAACTGAGTTGACCAGTGGACCAATCATGGGAAGATTACTGCTATCCTTACAACAGAGAATGGGAGAATAAAAGTGGGAGAATTATCGACAGCTTTTGTAAATTATGTTTCTATAAATGATAAAAAAGAAATGAAACAAGGTTGGAGCTGGAGGAGAGTGTGGGGTCAAGAGAATGCTACAGCAGTGAGGAGAAACCTGACGACCTAACAGAGAGCACGATGGAATTCAAGGTCAGCTGACAATACAGTATTTCATGAGTAATACAAAATAAACATTGAAATAATAATCCTTTGAATCTCATAATCCATTTCTACTGACTTATGTTCTTAGTGAAACAAAACTGACTTAGGCATTTGAGGATTAGTTCCCTCCATCCCCCTAATTCTAACACGTGGTCTAGCCGGTGCAACACCCAAAACAAACAGCGTTATCACGCCCTGCTCCTCCTCTTTCTCAATCTTCTTCCCCCTATTTCCTCTTCATTAATATATGTCAGAACTGAATGGTCCAGCTGAGTTCAAGTGATGAGGACATCGGTCACCAGTCTTTCGCACATTCCTATTTTAGCAGTTTTGCATCTCTGCACCAGCTGCCTCCTTTGCTGGGGAGATGACCTCTCCTCCAGACTCTGCCTCTAGGTCCTTTCACTCAAAGAGACAGAGCAGGCTTTCCTTAGTTACTACTCTTTGACAGAGAGAAACCTCATATTTATCAGCCAGAACCAAAAGCCTGAGTGGTGGCTAAATTTTTACATAGTTTTACAGACTCTAGTATGAAGGATGAACTATATAAAGCCAAGTAAATTGCTATGAAAATTTAAAAATTCATGCCATTATTATTTCTGAAACACTGTCAGCGGAGACACCTAAGCATATTAATTGGAATGGCTCTAGAAAATAAACTTATCATGCAAAAAAGGCAATAAACTTTAGGATATTTGGGAAATTAAAATCTAATGAGAAAGCATCTTCAATTTAATTCACTTCACTGAAGCTTACCTGGTGCAAGATGCTATGAGGGGCTGTGTGAAATATATAATTGAAAGAAACTGTTCCCATCATTCAAAAAGAAAAAAACAAAAACAAGAATCAAGTACATGATTATTTACAGTAACCCACAACACACACACACACACACACACACACACACACACGCACCCCAAATTAGTTATTTTCCAAATACTGGAAGCATTTTCACATCCAGCATTTTTGCACAGCTATTCCAATTTCTTGAGGTACCGTTCCTCCAATTTTCTGCCTTTGAAATGCTGTTAGTCCTTCAAGGTTCAGCTTCCTGGGGATTTGTGGGTCTCTATAATAGGAATTAACTCCTTCTTCCCCCCATTTTGCAACTGGACCATTTTCCTGTTTATAAGTACATATCTGCTCACCCCATCAGACAGTGAATACTTTGAAAACAGGCATTATGTTTTATTATTCTGTGAATCTTGGATAGCAGTGTCTATCCAAGTGCCTGGCCCATAATAAGAACACGATATATTTTTGTGCAACTAAATTGTTTCATAGATCATCTTCCTGAGAAAGCTCACTCAAGGACAAAAACCCTACATAATTGCTGGCGTCCTAATAACATCGGCTAGAATTTATTGGACTTATTCTATACAAGCAACTATGCTAAGCGTTACGTATACAGTATGTCAAATCTTTACTTTAATCCTTACAAGACCCCTTTGAGATATGTGCTGTTAAGGCTCTTTTAAAGATGAGAAAGCTGAGGGTCATAAATGTTACCTAGCGTGATTGGGGTCCCACATTTTCAAGGGGCAGGTCTGAATCTAGTCTAGGTCGGAATCAAACTAGACGTGAATCTAGTTTTGCATGACTCAAAGCCTGTTCTTTGATCAGCCATTCAAGCTGTCCTAGTTCCCATCCCCCCTGACAGCCATCCACCCCCCACCCCGACCCCGCCACACTGCAAGAGGCAGGAGGAACACCTCATTTGTTGAGTGCTTACCCTGTGCGGGCATTGTGCAACTGCTCAACCTGTTTTATTTCATTAGATGCTCCCAAAACTTCTATGGGATAGACTTAAAGATGCTTAAAAAGTGTCAGCAACTGTTCAAAATAGTCTAGCTAGAAATGGCAGAGCTCAGATCTCCTCCCCGGGCTGTGCTCCTAACCGGGACACCATAATAAACCTTTAGACAGGAAGGCCTGGTTGAGGCCTTTCCCCCTCCCTTCTCATAGCTCGAGGCATGCCTTCCCTGGATGCAGGAGAAACAAGGGTCTGGTCACCAATTACAATGTGTTCTGGGGAGTTTTGCCCTCACCACCAAGCAATTCTCTGACACCAGCTGGGTGTCCTACAATTTAACTCAATCCTGACACCTTCTACCCAGAGATAGTGTCAAATCCTGCATGTTAAGGGCTCAGTGCCACAAAACTGCCCTCCCCACTTCAGATGCCAATTGTAAGCCAAGGCTGTCACCTGTGCTTCTGACCTACTGACTATACCTTTTTCGTTTGAGGAAGACTGGCCCTGAGCTAACACCCATGCCTATCTTCCTCTGTTTTATATGTGGGATGCCTGCCACAGCATGGCTAGACAAGCAGTGCATAGGTCTGCACCCAGGATCCAAACCGGTGAACCCTGGGCCAGTGAAGCGGAACGTGCGAACTTAACTGCTGCACCTCTGGGCCAGCCCCTGATCTACTGACTATGAATTGGAGGTTCTAACAACCTCCTCTTTGGGTTCAATTAATTTGCTAGAGTGACTCACAGAACTCAGAGAAACATTTTACCTATTAGATTACTGGCTTCTTATAACTCAGGAACAGCCAGATGGAAGAGAAAGATAAGGCAAGGTATGGGGAGAGCTCAGAGCTTCTGTGCTCTCTCCAGTTGCGCCACTCTCCCCTAATGTCCACACATTCACCAACCAACTGGGAAGCTCTCCTAACCCTCTCCTGTTGGGTGTTTAATGGCGCCTTCATTACTTAGGCATGGTTGATTAAATCATTGGCCATTGGTGACTGAACTCAATCTCCAGCATCTCTTCCCTCCCAGGAGGTCAGGAGCAGAATTGAAAGTCCTAAACCTCTCATCACCTGGTTGGCTCCCCTGGCAACCAGCCCCATCCCTAGGTGTTTTCCAAAAGTCACCTTAATAACATTACAAAAGACACCTTTACTGCCCTTATCACTTAAGAAATTCCAAGGGTTTAGGAGCTCTGGGCCAGAAACTGGGACAAGACCAAATAAATATTTCTTATCATAAATCATAGTATCACATGAAGCCTGTCTCCTGGGGACTTCCCAGGCACCCATGGGGGAACCTCTGGGAGATTCAACCCAGAGGAGGGTGTCCCTCTTTGCTACTGAACCAAAGTGAGTTTGCCTCCTGGTGAGCTAAAATCAGACTCTCCACCAGAAGGAGTTGTCACACAAAGTAGGGTTTATTTGCAGCAAATAGGAGACCATGTGGAATCATTTCCAAAGTCATGGTTCTCCCTGTGCACAGCAAAGCAGGGACCTTTTATTTCAAATGGGGAATGAATATTCAACAGAGGGAGGTGGGTGTTTGCTTGTGCGGTCTCAGTTGTTGCCTTTCAGCTCATCAGTGTGGGCCCTGCTCTTGCGGTGGGCTGTTCTGGTTCAGGGTGGTTAGGGATTGCATCTCTTAACATAAAAATGAAACAAAAAAAAACAATTTGGAGAAACAATTAAATGCTTCCGAAACCTCCCTTGAGTTCCTTGGGGTAATTAGGAGGCGACATCTTGAGTTACACACCTCGACCTCCTCCCCACTGCAAGTCACAAAGAAACTGGAACTTTCTCCCCTCAGTTCTTTCCCCAAATTCTCCACCTCTCTTTACACTGCTCCACCTGCCCATAGATTTTCCCTCTATGCTGGTTTTTCAAATTTTACTCTTGCTTGATATGTCAAATCAAACATGCAGACACTGCCCCTCCCACTGTATGTTTTACTTGGCAGGGAGCAAGTGGGAAGTTAGGATGGGGGTGAGTTAGAGCGAGGAATTACTGCCCTCAACCAACACAGAGAATGCTCTAATTGTCAATAGTGACCCATGCCTAACGAGCAGAATGCAGAAAGTTGGGACTAATTTTGAAAAGTTGGATGGAGGAGTAAGGGTTTGAACAGGACAATAAAAAAGAAGTAGGATTTCAAACTAGGTGATAGGCAGGACACACCTGGAGGGCAGAGTGAGCCTGAGATGGTGAGATAATACAGGGACAGGAAAAGAGATGAGTCACTGTTTGCTAGTTGTGAAGACTGATGACAGAAGGAACAGCATGATAGGAGTAAAGGCTCAGAGAGCAGTGAACTGATTCACATGGAAGAGGAAAGAGCACTGAGGGCCTGGATGCTCCTGTTGGAAAAAATAATCTTTGCACCCTCTCTGGTTTCCAAACAAGCAATTTAAAACATGTTTTACTCAATAACAATCCCCCTTATCACGGAAGTTTTAAAGAGAAAAGGCTATCTAGCACCCTTTATATAGCTTCTCGTCATTTAATAGGTCAAATTATTAAATCATTTACTGACAGAGACTTACACTTATGCTAATGAATCTCCACATTTTTTAAATCTTTCCTAAACTGAAAAATGTTTGAGATATTTAAATATTAAGACATGGTCAAATCTTGGGGGCCGGCCCTGTGGCCGAGTGGTTGGGTTCACGCGCTCCACTTCAGCGGCCCAGGGTTTCGCCGTTTCGGGTCCTGGGTGCGGACATGGCACTGCTCATCGGGCCATGCTGGGGTGGCGTCCCACATGCCACAACAAGAAGGACCCACAACTAAGAATATACAACTATGTACTGGAGGGCTTTGGGGAGAAAAAGGAAAAATTAAAATCTTTAAAAAATAAAAAGACATAGTCAAATCAAAAGGCAAAATAAATTTATTCCAAGTGATCACAGTTCAAAGCTTGGACAAAAGAACTGTCCTGCAAGTTGCCAGCAGGCCACATTTTCAGAAATTATATTGCTTGTCATTTATATGAAAGATGCCCTTTAAAACTATTCTTACTCATTCACTTTTCTTTTACTTCAGAGATGTACAGTTTGGCTTTTTAAAACATGTTTTAATGATGTTTTGGAGTAGGATTTCTCCTTTGAGCTCGATGGGATTCATTTGAATCAACATTCTAGAACACTATGAAGTGAGGGGGTTTCAGCTTCTTGCAACTATTCAGACAACACCTGCCTGCATGTTTAGGGCTTAGCAACATCTTTCACTCTTTTCCCTTCTCACAGCTCAGGGTCGCATTCTTTTCTCTCCTCTTGATCTGCTCTGTAGTTTTCTGTATTTCAGTTCACTTTTTCTCTGGTGACTTAGAAATAAAATTCAACATTCTCTGTGTTCCACTGCTTCCGATCGTTTCTTCCTTTCTGTTGTAGCGTTTCTATTGCTTTTCTCATAGTTCTGTGGTGAAGTACCTCCTATAAGCCCTTCCATTAGAGCACCTAGTTAAATTACCTCCCATGTAAGTATTTTTAAATTTTTTTTTTGAGGAAGATTAGCCCTGAGCTAACATCTCTGCCAATCCTCCTCTTTTTTGCTGAGGAAGATTGGCCTTGAGCTAACATCCATGCCCATCTTCCTCTATTTTATGTGGGACGCCTACCACAGCATGGCTTAACAAGTGGTGCATAGGTCCACACCCGGGATCTGAACTGGTGAACCCTGGGCCACCAAAGCGGAACATGTGAACTTAACCACTGTGCCACTGGACCAGCCTCCCTCCCATGCAATTTCATGTTAGTTTGTCTTTTATCCAATAGACTGTGAGTCTCTTGAGAGCAGGAACCAGACCTTTTATCTTTGAATCCTCTCTACCTGGACCAGTTCCTGTCACCTAGGAGGGACTCAAAAAACACTTATAAATATTTATGAATCTGGAGCGAGAGGACTTAGATTTCCTTGTCTCCCTGCCATTTACTCACTTTGTGATATGGACAAAGCATTTCACCTTTTTGACTTTCCTCATATTGTCTTATTATTTTATCAATTGAGATGGAGCCATGTAAAGTGCTTGATATATTGTAAGGTATATATGCAAGCATATTTACTGCGTTAACTCTAAGATTTGGTGTTGAAAATGACATGGGGGGGATACTTCAAACCAGTGGTTTCAAACCAACGGGTTCTCCATCTAGGGCAATTTTGGCCTGGTGGGAACATTTGGCAATGTCTGGAGGCATATTTGGTTGTCACATCTGGGTGGGTGTTGGCTACCGGCATCAAGTGGGTGGGGACCAGGGATGCTGCTAAACATCATATGATATACAGAAAAGCCCCTACAACAAAGAATTATCATCTGGCTCAAATTGTCAATAGTGCCAAGGTTCAAACTTAAAACCTTGTTTCAAACTTAAAAACATGATAGGTAAAACACTTTCTTTAATTATTTACCAATAGACAATTGTCTGAGTTTTAGCTTTTTTATACATAATTGGGGAGTACCACATTAATGTATTTATAACTGTTGGAATAATTCCCTCTCTCTCATAATATAAATGTGTTTGCCTACTCTCTGTTTAGTCTTCTAGAAACAGTAATCTACATATGGGAGAAACTTCTGGTTTCCTGTCCTTTTAGGCACACAATGGGCTTATGCTTTCCTCTCTCCTCTATACGTAGACAGGCCTTCTTGACTAGTTCTAACCAACGCCTTGTGAATACAAGTCACAGGTGTTACTTCAGGGCCAAAGCGTTTAACAGACAGTGCAAGACTGTCCAGTCCTCTCTAACCCTGGTTCCGTGATTGTAGAAGCAGGGGTTGTGATGGCAACACCACAAGATGGAAGCAGCCTGGATTCCAGGGCATCACACGGCAGACAGCTGCCTAGAGACCCTCCCAGATCCACACCAGGTTTTACATGAGCAAAAACAAACTTTTTGTAGGTGGAGTGACTGCAGTCTGAGGGTTGTTTATTAATGAAGTTTAATTAGATTTACCTGGCCACTACACTAATGAAAGTGAGAATAATGGTTGCATTGAGTACTTTATACCAACTTGAACAATTCCTGGACTAGAACAAGCCCTCAATAAATATTTTAATGTCTAATTGGTGGAAGAAAGGAAAGGGAAATTATTGACCCAGTATCCTGCTTTTCAAAGTATCTCTGTCTAATTATGACAAATATACTAGTTCTGGTCTCACGGTTTTCTTTTCAAAGATCAGAGTCTGGAAATTGTGACTAAGGCATTTTGTAACATATAATCCTTCCACCCCTAACATGCATGTAAATACTGTATCCTAAATCTTGAAACCCCCTTGATCTTCCCACTGACTTGAAATGCCATAACCACATACACTGAACTCCCCACTACTGAGACGTCATGGTCTTTTGCTAAAGGAAACTTCTAGGTAAATTAGTTATGAGTTCCAGGACATCTTCAGTCACTGTTCAGCAGGAGTGAATTTGCAAAGCTTGCCCTCTTGCGGCCAAACAGTTCCAATCCACAAATGGTTACACCTGGATAATAAAGAGAATGGTCTACTTGTTCCCTTTAAGCTACCGACTGATGGGGCTGGAATCCACAGCACTGCAGAGAGAAGAGACTGAACTTTTCAAAATATATTTAAATAGATAGCAGTTTAAAAATATGACAATAACACAGGCTGAAATGTGCCTTCCAAGCCATTTCATTCTATGTAAAAGTCTCCATCAGACCGTGGAGATATTCCCATTAAGACATGGGAATCCAAGACGTGTAATATTCACATCTTCTCAAAGGATGTTCCTGAATGGTTCAGAGAAAAGAGGCATTTGTTAGATATTCTTTCTCCTATCTTTTCTATTTCCTTTAAAAATGTCAAGGCTATTGAATAAACACTGCAATGACTAGTTTAGACATGAAAATCATATTGCAGATAAACTGATTCAAAAATGCCCTTTGGTGGCTTCAAAGAGGATATTCAATTCAATATAGGAATCAGTCATAAAATTGTTTACTCTGCATTTTCTGGATGATCATGTCAACCAGCTCTGTGAAGAAATAATTAAAAAGTGCATCATGCCCCCACACAGCGTAGGGCCTCCACAGAGCCTGAAATATATAATACAATCTCCTATGGAGGGAGAAGAGTATTTGAGATTATAATTGTATTTGGCTCTATGATCTCATGAATATTAGATTATCCTGCACAATGAGGAAACAGAAGGCATTAACAAGAATCATTCAAACTGGCTGGAATTTCATTTATATTTTGCCAAGCTGTTCTCCATTAACTGATGAAATTTATATGAAATTAACATAGAATTACATTCAAAATGGTTAAATAAGAACACATAACCTATGGAAAAATATTATAAAATTTAATTCTCTGACACATTTAAAATATTTAATACATTTATAACTACTTAAAATTATGCTAATAGGGGCACTTTGTTCTTTTGCTCTTAATCATGTTACATTACTATCGACACTTTAAAAAGCGAGAGGCTGATCATTTAAACAGATGGGCACACAGAAAACACACATACACAGCAAAGAACTTGGCAGAGAACACAGTACTAGGTATTTAATAGCTTCTTAAAGTAAGGTTGAGTTTTAGCATATTTTATGCATTTGTAAAATGTACTAAATGTTACCTATATATCACTTTGTGCAGAAAGCAGATCATATATTTTAATTCCATTTAAAGCTGAGAAAATGGAGATTGGAGAGGTTGGGATCTCCTGGAATCAAACAAGAAATGGTAGAGCCAGAAATTGGGCTCACCACTTCCTCCAAATTCTATGCTCTTTTTCTATTCAAAGACCACAAAGTCGGCCCATGGATGAAGCCAGGATGTGAATCCAGTTCGTGGAATAGTCTAGTGCTCATTCAATATTCATTCATCAAATTTTTAATGAATACCTGCTATATAGCAACTGAGCGTTGATGTTCTTATAGTGAAGAAGACTAAGTCCCTGCCCAGCTTTGTAATGTAAAGGGGGACACAGAGTACCAAATTCACACCATAATGCAGTGCTAAAGTGACCAGCAGTGCACAGGATGCCATTGGAGAGGGAAAAAAGGGCATCCTTCCTAAGCTTGGGGGAAGTGGAAAGAGCAGGTGATGTTTAAGCTGAGAGCTGAAGGCTATTAGGAGCTAATCAAAGGAAGGGAGAGGAAAGGGAGAATTCAGAGCAAATGCCCCAAGATAAAAGAGAACATGGTATCCTAGAAAAACAGGACAAATTTCAGTAATGAGGGGGATAGAGAGAGTACTAGTGGAGTTGTTGAGAGACAAGCGCCATCTTACAAAGTGTAGACTTCAAACTGAATTTTGTATGTAGTCACTGACTATTTTAAAACAGAGTTGAGCTATGATTTGATTTGAATTTTAGAATATCCTTCTTCATTCTGGGTAAACACGGCAGATTGAACACATGTGTTTATCTCCACTTGCTACTATAACTCCAGTAACATGACAACAGCTGAATCTGAAAAGTTAAAATATCCAAAAGATCAAATAGACTGAGAAAGGAGATAACAGGAAATGAGAAATTGCTACAAATATTTTGAATATGGAAACCAACCACACAAAGAGTGGTAACTAACATAACACAAATGAGAATGCAGAAATCTAGGCACTTTTAGGGGAGGCGCCTACAAGAAATAACGTAATTCATAGCGCAAACCTGGAAAAACTCAGGAACAAGAGATAAAGATTCCCTTGAAGACAATGGTAGAGTTCTAAGGTAGACTATAAACAGTTTAAAATTAGTTTAACGTGACTTTAAAATTGAATTACTTAGTGAGATACTCTCGGCAATCCTGTACAGCAGGTTACTAACCAACCACATGCCTATGAAATATATCAGGTCTATTATCAAGAGAAATTACACCAGAGAAGACACTAAGCATGGTGAATGAAGGGCAAAGTGCCATCCTAAAAAGAGGGGGAGTGGGTGAAAGTCTGTGTGCTGAACATTGAGACTCCCACATTCTCTGACTACTAACCAGGCTTCTATCTCTCAGACAGGAGGCTGGAAAATAATTTCTGGAAACTTGAGCAGCCAAAAAAAAGCTCTACAGATCTACAGATCTCCCCTGCAGTTATCTTACAGTGAAATCCACCAGTCAATAATCCCTGCCCACACCCATAGAATTCCAATTAATGATAGTGTCTCACTCTTGAAACAATGAAGTATCGTTAGGTGTTTATAGCCTCCAATATGTAAGACAGAGACATAATAAAGAAAAAAAAAAGCTCCAAGAGAAATGTAGAAAACAAAATGAAAAATTTAGAAAGAGAGTGAGAGGGAGAAAGAAAAATCAATCAATTGTTCAGATGGATATGAGAAAATATTTCTTTGTTTAAAAAGAAAATGATGTTTTTAGGAAAAAGACAAAAGAACAAAGAAGAGTTCTCAGAAATCAAAAATATATGGTTGCAAAAAATTCAACAGGAAATCATTTAGAAAGAACCAAAAAAAAGAGAGAGAGAAATATAAAAGTGATAAATTGGATTATCTTTCAGAAAATATTTGCTCCTTTTCCCTACAGAGTAGACGATATTTTTCCACTCCACTGATGGTGAGCCAGGGCTACAAGGCCAAAAGAATGTATGTAGATGTGACAGTGTGTTGTTCCAAACCATAGTCTTACTAGGCACTTGAGTTTCTATTTGCTTTCTTGAGCATCTGCCATTTGAGAAGCTGCTGGTCCAAGGAAAATGAGAAATACACGGAGCAGATGACCCCGATCAGCCAAGTCTAGCCGACTCCAGCCAAGCTATGAAGAACACCAGCCAACTGCAGACTGGTGAGCAGGAAAATAAATGCTTGTGTTTGTGTGACACTGAGCGCTTCAGAGGTTTGTTGTACAACTTTATTGTAGCAATAACCGACAAATATAAGACAAAAATATAAAAATCAAAACAAACAAATGAGACAATCCAGAAATTTAAATAACCAGCCAATAGTAGTTTCAGAAACAGAGAAACAAGAAAATTAAGGGGCAGAATTTAGAAAAGAAATAATACAGGAAAAATTTCCAGACTCAAGTGACATAAATTTCCATATTAAAAGAGCCCCATGAATACAAAAATTCCATGCCAAGTTTTCAAAAATTTCAGAATTTTATGAATATCAAGAATATCCTTGGATAAAGAGGATATCAAGGATAACGAGGACACAAACTTCCAGACAAAATCAACAGTTTACATATGAAAACTTGTCAGTCAGAATGGCATTGGACTTAATCAAGCAATGCTGAAAGCAAAAATTCAATAAATAAGTGCTTTTGAAATTAAAATTGAGAGGGTTAAAATTCGAATCCAGAATTATATAACTATTCAAACATTAAGCAAAATGTGAGGGTAGAATAACAGTATTTTCAGGCATGTAAGGACTCAAAAATGTTTACTTCCAAAGCATCTTTTCTCAGAAAGCTATCAAAGGATATGCTCCAGTAAGATGAGATAGACTTAGGATCCAAGAAGTCAGAGCTCCAACATACAAAAGAAGTGAAGAAAAAAATCCAGAGTGATGGCAAAGGAAAGTTCCAGAACAACAGCTGTGCAGTCAGCCTAAGAGCTTTCAGTCCAAATCAGAGAAAAACCATGAAAAACTCCAGGAGGAAAATCTTCATGGAAAATAATGGAGGTAACAATTTACCTGATATATATACCTGACACCTTGTGAGAGATTTTATAGATCTTTTCGAGAGTTTGGGGAAGATTTCAGAATAAGGACCTAGATCATAAAGCAAAATGTGAAAAGAGACATTATTACTTACAGGAAAAATCAAGATCCTTTTGAAGTACTGCATTTTCTATCAACTGCATTTGCACACATATATTTTTTAGCTCATAGTTGAATTGTGCATGTCACATGTCTTAGTTTGAATTCCTTCAGAAGTTGATCTGAAGACAACATTTCAAGTGTAAGTGGTTTATTTGAGAAACAAAGGAAACACCTGCAGGGAAAAGGGGAGGTGAGAAGAAAAAAAAGGATCTCACAAAACAAGAGGAAAACCAAAAAGTAACTTCAAATTGTCTTCCAAATGCCATAAGGCTTCATACCACATAAATAATTTTAAAACCTACGTTTTTCACTCAACATTATATTTTTGAGATTGCCCCATGTATTCACATAGTATGTTATGTCCTGTATGTTATCTCACTATATAAATAAATCATAGTTTATTTGTTCATTCCTCTTGATTGAGGGATGATAAAGTTGTTTCTACTTTTTCCCTGTTACATTAATGATGCAATAAGTATTTTTGTATATGACTTCTTGTGACTATTCGTAAAAGGCTGTGTTTTGCTTTTGTTTTTTGTTTTTAATGAGGATATTGGATTATCAGATGTGATGGTTAATGTTATGAGTCAGCTTGCCTAGGCCACTGTACCCAGATATTGGTCAAATACGTCTAGATGCTGCTGTGAAGGTATTTTTCATATGAGATTACCATTTAAATCAGTAAGTTTTGAGTAAAGCAGATCTCCCGCCATAATTTAAATGGGCCTCATGGTAACAGTTGAAAGCATTAAGAAAAAGACTGACCTCCCCCAAGAAGGAGGGGATTCTGTCAGCAGACTGCCTTTAGACTTGAGTTGCAACATCAACTCTTTCCTGGGTCTCTATCCTGCCAGCAGATTATAGACTTGTCAACCTCTACAATGATGATATGAGTCAACTCCTTAAAATCTCTGTCTCTTTCTCTCTCTCTCTCTCTCTACACACACACACTTACATACATATACACATAAATACACATCCTATTGGCTCTGTTTCTCTGGAGAACCCTGACTAATACATTAGGCATGTGCACACATAACCTTACTAGATATTGCCAAAATGTTCTACAAAATATTCTAGGAGTTTTACATTCTCATCAGCAGTTATAAGAATGCTCATTTCTTCACATCATCAGCAGCACTTAATTTTGTCACACTATAATATTTTGGACCAATGTGATAGTTGTGAAATATTATCTTGTTATTTTAATTTGTATTTTTTTACATTGCTATTACTAGTTGATTTAGAAACTATTATATATCCATTTGGTCACTCATATGTATGCTTCACAGTTTTCTAATTTTTTAAATAAACGTTTTTATTAGTGTTCATCTTACATAGAGAAAAGTGCACAAGTCGTAAGTGTACAATTTGATGAGTTATCACAAAATAAACATCTCCAATATCACCATCATCTAGGATCTAGAATCTAGATTTTAAAAATCTAACATTGCCAGAACCCTAGACTATGCAAGTGTGTCTTATCTTTTACTCTCTTAATGGTTGTTTTTGGGGAAACTTTTTTAAATTTTACGTAATTCAACTTAGCATATTTTCCTTTATAACTAAGAGTTTTCGTGACTGTTTCAAAAACTCTAACTTATCCTAAAATCATAAAGATATCTTCTTATGTCATGTTCTATAACAGCGCTGTCTGAAACAGAGCTCCCATATGATCCAGCAACCCCACTTCTGAGAATGTATCCAAAGGAAACGAACACAGGATATTGAAGGGAGGTCTGCACTCCCATGTTCATTGCAGCATCATTCACAATAGCCAAGATATAGAAACAACCTAAGTGTCCATCGTTGGATGAATGGATAAAGAAGAGGTAGTATACATATACACAATGGAATATTATCCAGCTGTGAGAAAGAAGGAAATCCTGCCATTTGCAACAACGTGGATAGATCTTAAGGGCATTATTTTAAGTGAAGTTAGTCAGACAGAGAAAGACAAATATTGTATGATATCACTTATAGGTGGAATCTAAAAAAGCCGAACTCATAGAAACTGGGTAGAATGGTGGTTACTGGGGCTGTGGGTGGGGAAAATGAGATGTCAGTCAAAGGGTACAAACTCCTAGCAATAAAATGAATAAGTTCTGAGGATCTAAAGTATAGCACAGTGACTATAATTAACTATACTGTATTATATATTTGAAAGTTGCTAAGAGAGTAGATCCTAAATATTTTCATTATAAAAAAAATGGTAGGGGCCAGCTGGGTGGCACAGCGGTTAAGTGAGCATGTTCCCCTTTGGCGGCCTGGGGTTCGCCGGTTCAGATCCTGTGTGTGGACATGGCAGCGCATGGCAAGCCATGCTGTGGTAGGCATCCCACATATAAAGCTGAGGAAGATGGGCATGGATGTACGCTCAGGGTCAGTCTTCCTAAGTGAAAAGAGGAGGATTGGCAGATGTTAGCTCAGGGCTAATCTTCCTCAAAAAAAAACCACAAAAGGTGATTATGTGATGTGATGGAGGTGTTAACTAGTGCTTTGGTGGTATCATTTTGCAATATATAAGAGTATCAAATCATATCATATATCTGAAACTTACACAATGTTATATGTCAATTTTATCTGAATAAGGCTGGGGGAAGAAAAGAAATTTTTGCAATAATAGAAATGTTCTTTATCTGTGTTAACCAACACAGTAGCCACTAGCCACATGTGGTATTGAGCACTTAAAATGTGGCTAGTGTGACTGAGTGAATACTTTAAAATTTTCATTTAATTTTAATTAATTTAAATTTAAATTGCTAACATTTGGCTAGTGGCTACCATATTGAACAGAAATCATTCAGCTATGTTCTCAGATATACTAGAGTTCAACCGGAAATCAGTAACAGAAAGAGGGCTGGGAAATTCAAAATATTTGAAAATTAACATACGTACAAACAATCCATGGGTCAAAGGAGAAGGATCAAGATAAATTTTAAAATATTTTGAACTAAATGAAGGAAAGCACAATTTATCAAATTTTGTGGAATGCAGTGAAAGCAGTGCATAGAGGTAAAAGTATAGCATTAAATTCATGTTTAAAAAGATATAAAACCTAATCTTCTACCTTAAGAAACTAGATAAAGGAAAGTAAATTAAGCCTAAAGCAAGCAGAAGGAAATAAACAATAAAAATTAGAGCAGAAATCATTAAAATGGAAAATAGGAAATCAATAGAGAAAAATCAGTAATGCCAAAAGCTGACTCCTTGGAAAACAAATCTGTAAAACCACACATCTAGCCTCACTAACCAAGGGAAAAATAGACAAATGACCAACATCGTAAATTAAGAGGAGTCATCACTACCCAGCTCAGGAAGAGAATAATAAAGAAATACTATGAACATGGCTATGCCCACAAATTTGATAACATAGAGGAAATGGGCCAGTTCCTTAAAAGACGCAAACTACCAAAACTCACACAAGGAGAAACAGATAACCTGAATATCAATACTAAATGGATACTAAAGAAATTGAATCATTTGTTAATAAAATTCCAAAAAATAAAGCACCAGGCCCATAGTTTCACTGGTGAATTCTACTAAATACTTAAGGAAGAAATAATACGTTGTCTCCTACAATCTCTTACAGAAAATAGAAGCAGAGGGAACAGGTCCTGTCTCATTCTATAAGTCCAGAATTATTCTAACATCAATTCCAGGTAAACCGATATAAATAAATGATTGAATAGATGAATAAACGGGAGAGAAGAGATAAATCTACTGTGTAGAAGAATTCGAAATAATTTATGTAGAGATTCTGACCTTGGGGGGGTGGAGCATAACTCCCCACTCCTTAAGTGTTGGCCGACAGAAAAAGGGCATTAGGTCAAAACTAAGAACATCTAAATAAAGTACGGAATTCAGTTAGTTTTATCAATTATTGGTTCACTAATTGTGGCAAATGCAGCATGCTAATGTAAATATTAGCTACAGGGGAAACTAAGTATAAGGTACATAGGAACTCTCTGTACTATCTTTGAACTTTTCTGTAAATATAAAACTATTTTAATATAATACTAATGAAAAGTTTATTAAAATAAAATAATAGGCATATGTTGAACATTTTCTCTCAAAAACTGTGTTGCTTACTATCTCCATTTTTATTCAAAATTATATTGGAAGTCCTAGCCAGTGAAATAAAATATGAAAAAGGAATAAAATATATAAAGATTAAAAGTAAGAAAGAAAATACGTTTCTGTACACAGAAAATGTAATTCTATAAGTAAACTTTTAGATTTATCAGGGTCATTAAACCTAAATTCATTCTACACAAATTAACTTTATTTTTATATACTAACTACAAACAATTCAAGACCTCTTCATATTATTAAAGGATATTAAGACCTACATAAATGATAGACATACCATGTCAATATTTTTGAAAACTCACTGTTTTCAATTCTCTTCAAATTGATCTATGGATCCAAAGTAATTCCACCAAAACTCTTAGAAGGTGTGTTTATGAAAATTAAGATGCTGATTCTAAGATCTATGTGGAAAAACAAATCAACAAGAATGGCTACAACAAACTTGAAAAAGAACTACAGAATGAGAGGATATGATTTGCCAGAAAAGAAGACTTATAATAAAGTGACAGTAATTAAGGCAGGTAAGAATTGGTGCAAGTACCGACACATAGACTAACGGAAGAGCAAAGAGAGAGCAGAAACAGACCTATTCTTACCTGAGCACTTGATTTAAGACTAAGGAGGCCCTGCAGAGGCATAGGAAAGGATGGTCTTTTCAATTGCTTATCCATGTGGGAGACAAGAGAAACCTGACACCTACTTTCAATATTCCCCTGAGAGTAGGCCTGCTACTTAGCATAACTTTTATTCTTCGTTCAATGATTACTCACTAAATGGCATTTTCCAATTCTATTTTCTTCATGAAATCTATAGCTAAAATTATCTCATTTATTTGGTCGTTAATTATCTATCTTGCTTCTACTACAGTATAAAGTCTGCGAGAGCACGAATGTTGTCTACACTGCTCATCATTGTACTTGGAGTATCTAGAACATTTCCTGGCACAATCGTAAGCTTTTGAATAAATAAATGAATGGATAAACCTGCCAGGGAAATTTGGAGTGAAAAGAGCAGGTAATCCCTTGATCCAGCCCTTGAATGATGAGGAGGAGTTTACTTGGGAGAGCCAGGGGTGGGGTGATGGTTTGCAATGTCTTCCAGATAGAAAGCGTACCAAGTACAGAAGGCGTAATAAACGTGCGAGAGAGCGTCACAGCGTGGCTTTCCAAGCAGGCCATTCCTATACGTAGTAAACGGAAATGTTGGTTTAAAAGAGTCTTATTTTCACAGTCACAAGTCTCAGGTTACTCGTAATATTTTCTCTTCATTTTATCTATGAAAAAAACTTGTTTCCTCACTAAAATAGCCCCGGATTCTAAGACTTGTCCATTCTCCCTACCCAACTCTCAACCTTTTCCACTCTAGCGCTGCACAAGCAGACATTGTTGGGTACTTGCTTACACTCCTTGGTGTTATTTAAATCAGTGGTTCTGTAAGTCAAGTGTGCGCATAATGTTTGCCAGTTGTTTATTTTGTTTTGTTTTAAATACAGCTTCTTGGGCTCTCCTTCTAAAAGATTAAGACTGAAGGTCTGGGTAAGTTAGCTAGCTAGCCCCCCGGGTGCCTTAGTCAGCTTGGGCTGATTTAATAAATTAGCATGGTTACACAGTGGCTTAAACAACAAACATTTCTTTCTCACAGTTCTGGAGTCAGAGAAGTCCAAGATCAAGGCAGTAGCTGACTGAGTGTCTGGTGAGACCCACTTACTGGTTCATAGGCCGCTGTCTTCTTGCTGTGTCCTCACATGGCGGAAGGCGTGAGGGACGTTTCTGAAATCTCTTGTCTAAGGGCACTAAGCCCATTCATGAGAGCTCCACCTTCATGACAAGCACCTCTGGAAGGCCCACCTTCTAACAGCATCACACCGGGAGTTAGGATTTAAACGTACAAAGTTTGGGGGGACACAAACATTCACTCCGGAACATCTGCTGAGTCAGATGCAAAGCAAATGTGGGAACTTCCGAATTCTAATCTTAACCCTTGCTAACCAAAGTGTGGTCCCCTCAGGGCATTCACATCACCTGGGAACTTATTTGAAATTCTGAAACTCAGGCCCCACCTCACATATACTTAATCAGAACCGCCACTTTTACAAGATCCTAGATGATTCATAAGGACTTTTAAGTTTGAGAAGCAAGCACTGGATCCAAACCACGGTGCTCTTAGACCCACAGCAACTTGTTTGAAATGCAAATTATCTGGCTTCACCCCAGATCTACGGAATTAGAACACCACTGGGTTTGGGCCTAGTAATCTGTTTTAACAAACCCTTAACTCTCAAGTTGGAGAACCGAAGGTCCCAAGCTGGGACGATTTCTAATTTTAAATCATTCTCATATGGTTTTTAGAACCACAATTTTATTTCTTATGTCAGTGGAAACCTGGGAGGGTTAGAGAAGGAACCCATAAAAACCCATGGTAATTACTATGTATGTATGGGACAATATCCCGCACGATGGCAATCATCAGGATTGGCTCCTTCCCCAAGCTGGAGAGATACTGGAAGCTGTCTCTGGTTGAGTGAACATCAAAGCCATATGCTGGTTGGCCATAAAACTTCTTTAGAGACATATCTGTGATTTTCCAATTGCTATTCTAGAAAAGGTTTTACTCCCACCTTGACTTCTAAATTTTCAAACGCCTCCACCTCTGAAAAACATTTTTCAACGACTGTCAGAGTGAGGAGAACAGGGTAAGCAGCTGCTTCAGTTTAGGAAAGCTATCAGAGGCTTCCAGCCCCAGGTGTTTCTAAATATTGCGGGGGGGAGGGCAGCCCTCGATTTTATAAACACAGCCAGCAAGGTAAGGCTTCCTATCTTTCTTCTTTAAAATAAAAGCCTCAGTACCAACTACTACTTTTCAATCAGTTCCCAGGATTCATCTCAGAGCCTCTCCCAGCTGAAGGCTTAAAAAGGCTTTTTGGTGTGTTTGTTAGGGAAGTACAATAAGATCGTTTTGGAGACCCTGCGTCTTCTTCCTAATACTTCTTCATTTAATACTAAAGTGTTATCAGCCTTTGGTCAATTTCAGAGTCCTTCTGCCACTCCTTCCACGGCTTCCACGGTGGGCCGCCAGGGACGCATCAAAAGCCACGATCTCTGAGTTAACTCTCTCCGGGCAGATCCAGGGGAGGAGGTTGAGGCCCAGGCCAGCGCCTTCCGGGCTGGGGCGGCCCCTGGACCAGCCCCTCCCGCCCCTCTGCGCTTCGACCCCGGGCTTCCACCAGCCGGCTCAGCGCCGTTTCAGGCTGACCTCCAACCGCCTGGGCTC